>NW_027464678.1:753700-885178 GCF_043290135.1 Rhipicephalus microplus
ATGGTGAAAAACACTGCATCTCTCCAAGTGACATTGATTAATGCGGTTTTACGACGGTTCATATCTTAACCTAACCTAACATTCGCACTTGTATTAAAAAACGCTCTATTACACTGTTTCGTTCACAATTAGGATATTTGCATAACCTCACAGTTTTTCACCAACTTATTGCAGTACAGAACGCTGTATCTCACTAAATGACATTGTTCTTTAAGGTTTCACGATGCTTGCATGCGCTTTAACGAGAATATCACAATATAGCAGTTTCGCACTTGTAACGGCAGAACACGCAGTATTTGGCTTGTTCATGCCATTTTGTGTGCTTTCACAACATTTTACCTATCGCAGTTTAATACTCGCTATAAAACAACACTATCTCGTTAGATGACGTCGTTTTTGGTAGTTTCACGACGCTACCTAGCTTAAACTAACCTAACCTAACCTAACCGTCGCACTTCTATCGTTAGAAAACGTTTTACTCGCCACTTTACAATGTTTTCTACAAGATTACGACGGTTTCATGCGCTTTCACATTAGATATCGTAGTTCCCGACTTGTAATGTTGAAAAACACTACATCTCACTAAGTGACATTGTTTAATGCGGTTTTACGACGGTTGATATGTCAACCTAACCTAACATTCGCACTTGTATGTAAAGACGCTCAATTACACTGTTTCGTTCACAATTACGATATTTGCTTGACCTCACAGTTTCTCGCCAACTTATTACAGTACAGAACGCTGTATCTCGCTAAATGACATCGTTCTTTAAGGTTTCACGATACTTGCATGCGCTTTACCGAGAATGTCACAATATAGCAGTTTCGCACTTGTAACGGTAGAACACGCAGTATTTGGCTAGTTCATGCCATTTTGTGTGCTTTCCCAATATTTCACCTATCGCAGTTTCGTACTCGCAATAAAACAACACTATCTCGTTAGATGACATCGTTTTTGGTGGTTTCACGACGCTACCTAGCTCAAACTGAACCTTCGCACTTCTATCGTTAGAAAACGTTTTATTCGCTACTTTACAATGTTTTCTACAAGATTACGACGGTTTCATGCGCTTTCACATTAGATATCGCAGTTCCCGACTTGTAATGGTGGAAAACACAGCATCTCACTAAGTGACATTGTTTAATGCGGTTTTAGCGCGGTTCATATCTTAACCTAACCTAACCTTACCTAACCCAACCTAACCTAACCTAACCTAACCAAACCTTACCTAACATACCCTAACCTAACCTAACCTAACCTAACCTAACCTAACGACGTTTGCAAGCGCTTTCACATTAGATATCGCAGTTCCCGACTTGTAATGGTGAAAACACTGCATCTCACTAAGTGACATTGTTTAATGCGGTTTTACGACGGTTCATACCTTAACCTAACCTAACCTAACCTAACCTTACCTAACCTAACCTAACCTAACCCAACCCAACTTAACCTAACCTAACCTAAACTAACCTAACCCAACCTAACCTAACCTAACCTAACCTAACCCAACCTAACCCAACCCATCCCAACCTAACCTAACCTAAGCTAACCTAACCTAACCTAACCAAACCTAACCTAACCTAACTTAACCTAACCTAACGTAACCTAACCTAACCTATTCTAACGTAACCTAACCTTACCTGACCTAACCTAACCTAACGTAACCTAACCTAACCTAACATAACCTAACGTAACCTAACCTAACCTAACCTAACGTAACCTAACCTAACCTAACCCAACCTAACCCAACCCAACCCAACCCAACAACACCCAACCCAACATAACCTAACCTAACCTAACCTTACCTAACCTAACCAAATTATCCTTACCTAACCTAACCTAACGTAACCTAACCTAACCTAACCTAACGTAACCTAACCTAACGTAACCTAACCTAACCCAACTCAACCCAACCTAACCTAATCTAACCTAACCTAACCTAACCTAACCTAACCAAACCTAACCTAACCTAACCTAACCTAACCTAACGACGTTTGCGAGCGCTTTCACATTAGATATCGCAGTTCCCGACTTGTAATGGTGAAAAACACTGCATCTCTCCAAGTGACATTGATTAATGCGGTTTTACGACGGTTCATATCTTAACCTAACCTAACATTCGCACTTGTATTAAAAAACGCTCTATTACACTGTTTCGTTCACAATTAGGATATTTGCATAACCTCACAGTTTTTCACCAACTTATTGCAGTACAGAACGCTGTATCTCACTAAATGACATTGTTCTTTAAGGTTTCACGATGCTTGCATGCGCTTTAACGAGAATATCACAATATAGCAGTTTCGCACTTGTAACGGCAGAACACGCAGTATTTGGCTTGTTCATGCCATTTTGTGTGCTTTCACAACATTTTACCTATCGCAGTTTAATACTCGCTATAAAACAACACTATCTCGTTAGATGACGTCGTTTTTGGTAGTTTCACGACGCTACCTAGCTTAAACTAACCTAACCTAACCTAACCGTCGCACTTCTATCGTTAGAAAACGTTTTACTCGCCACTTTACAATGTTTTCTACAAGATTACGACGGTTTCATGCGCTTTCACATTAGATATCGTAGTTCCCGACTTGTAATGTTGAAAAACACTACATCTCACTAAGTGACATTGTTTAATGCGGTTTTACGACGGTTGATATGTCAACCTAACCTAACATTCGCACTTGTATGTAAAGACGCTCAATTACACTGTTTCGTTCACAATTACGATATTTGCTTGACCTCACAGTTTCTCGCCAACTTATTACAGTACAGAACGCTGTATCTCGCTAAATGACATTGTTCTTTAAGGTTTCACGATGCTTGCATGCGCTTTAACGAGAATATCACAATATAGCAGTTTCGCACTTGTAACGGTAGAACACGCAGTATTTGGCTTGTTTATGCCGTTTTGTGTGCTTTCACAACATTTCACCTATCGCAGTTTAATACTCGCTATAAAACAACACTATCTCGTTAGATGACGTCGTTTTTGGTAGTTTCACGACGCTACCTAGCTTAAACTATCCTAACCTAACCTAACCTTCGCACTTCTATCGTTAGAAAACGTTTTACTCGCCACTTTGCAATGTTTTCTACAAGATTACGACGGTTTCATGCGCTTTCACATTAGATATCGTAGTTCCCGACTTGTAATGTTGAAAAACACTACATCTCACTAAGTGACACTGTTTAATGCGGTTTTACGACGGTTGATATGTCAACCTAACCTAACATTTGCACTTGTATCTAAAGACGCTCAATTACACTGTTTCGTTCACAATTACGATATTTGCTTGACCTCACAGTTTCTCACCAACTTATTACAGTACAGAACGCTGTATCTCGCTAAATGACATCGTTCTTTAAGGTTTCACGACACTTGCATGCGCTTTACCGAGAATGTCACAACATAGCAGTTTCGCACTTGTAACGGTACAACACGCAGTATTTGGCTTGTTCATGCCGTTTTGTGTGCTTTCACAACATTTTACCTATCGCAGTTTCGTACTCGCAATAAAACAAGACTATCTCGTTAGATGACGTCGTTTTTGGTGGTTTCACGACGCTACCTAGCTTAAACTAACATAACTCAACCTAACATAACCTTCGCACTTCTATCGTTAGAAAACGTTTTACTCGCTACTTTACATTGCTTTCTACAACATTACGACGGTTTCAAGCGCTTTCACATTAGATATCGCAGTTCCCAACTTGTAAAGGTGAAAAACACTGCATCTCACTAAGTGACATTGTTTATTGCGGTTTTACGACGGTTCATACCTTAACCTAACGTAACCTAACCTAACCTAACCCAACCTAACCTAACATAACCTAACCTAACCTAACCTAACCTAACCAAACCTAACCTAACGTAACCTAACCTAACCTAACCTAACCTAACCTAACCTAACGACGTTTGCAAGTGCTTTCACATTAGATATCGCAGTTCCCAACTTGTAATGGTGAAAAACACTGCATCTCACTAAGTGACATTGTTTAATGCGGTTTTACGACGGTTCATATCTTAACCTAACCTAACATTCGTACTTGTATTGAAAAACGCTCTATTACACTGTTTCGTTCACAATTACGATATTTGCATAACCTCACAGTTTTTCACCAACTTATTGCAGTACAGAATGCTGTATCTCGCTAAATGACATTGTTCTTTAAGGTTTCACGATGCTTGCATGCGCTTTAACGAGAATATCACAATATAGCAGTTTCGCACTTGTAACGGTAGAACACGCAGTATTTGGCTTGTTCATGCCGTTTTGTGTGCTTTCACAACATTTCACCTATCGCAGTTTAATACTCGCTATAAAACAACACTATCTCGTTAGATGACGTCGTTTTTGGTAGTTTCACGACGCTACCTAGCTTAAACTATCCTAACCTAACCTAACCTTCGCACTTCTATCGTTAGAAAACGTTTTACTCGCCACTTTGCAATGTTTTCTACAAGATTACGACGGTTTCATGCGCTTTCACATTAGATATCGTAGTTCCCGACTTGTAATGTTGAAAAACACTACATCTCACTAAGTGACACTGTTTAATGCGGTTTTACGACGGTTGATATGTCAACCTAACCTAACATTTGCACTTGTATCTAAAGACGCTCAATTACACTGTTTCGTTCACAATTACGATATTTGCTTGACCTCACAGTTTCTCACCAACTTATTACAGTACAGAACGCTGTATCTCGCTAAATGACATCGTTCTTTAAGGTTTCACGACACTTGCATGCGCTTTACCGAGAATGTCACAACATAGCAGTTTCGCACTTGTAACGGTACAACACGCAGTATTTGGCTTGTTCATGCCGTTTTGTGTGCTTTCACAACATTTTACCTATCGCAGTTTCGTACTCGCAATAAAACAAGACTATCTCGTTAGATGACGTCGTTTTTGGTGGTTTCACGACGCTACCTAGCTTAAACTAACATAACTCAACCTAACATAACCTTCGCACTTCTATCGTTAGAAAACGTTTTACTCGCTACTTTACATTGCTTTCTACAACATTACGACGGTTTCAAGCGCTTTCACATTAGATATCGCAGTTCCCAACTTGTAAAGGTGAAAAACACTGCATCTCACTAAGTGACATTGTTTATTGCGGTTTTACGACGGTTCATACCTTAACCTAACGTAACCTAACCTAACCTAACCCAACCTAACCTAACATAACTTAACCTAACCTAACCTAACCTAACCAAACCTAACCTAACGTAACCTAACCTAACCTAACCTAACCTAACCTAACGACGTTTGCAAGCGCTTTCACATTAGATATCGCAGTTCCCAACTTGTAATGGTGAAAAACACTGCATCTCACTAAGTGACATTGTTTAATGCGGTTTTACGACGGTTCATATCTTAACCTAACCTAACATTCGTACTTGTATTGAAAAACGCTCTATTACACTGTTTCGTTCACAATTACGATATTTGCATAACCTCACAGTTTTTCACCAACTTATTGCAGTACAGAACGCTGTATCTCGCTAAATGACATCGTTCTTTAAGGTTTCACGATGCTTGCATGCGCTTCAACGAGAATATCACAATATAGCAGTTTCGCACTTGTAACGGTACAACACGCAGTATTTGGCTTGTTCATGCCGTTTTGAGTGCTTTCACAACATTTTACCTGTCGCAGTTTCGTACTCGCATTAAAACAACACTATCTCGTTAGATGACGTCGTTTTTGGTGGTTTCACGACGCTACCTATCTTAAACTAACATAACTCAAACTAACCGAACCTTCGCACTTCTATCGTTAGAAAACGTTTTACTCGCCACTTTGCAATGTTTTCTACAAGATTACGACGGTTTCATGCGCTTTCACATTAGATATCGCAGTTCCCGACTTGTAATGGTGAAAAACACAGCATCTCACTAAGTGACATTGTTTAACGCGGTTTTAGCGCGGTTCATATCTTAACCTAACCTAACCTTACCTAAACCAACCTAACCTAACCTAACCTAACCAAACCTTACCTAACATACCCTAACCTAACCTAACCTAACCTAACCTAACCAAACCTAACCTAACCTAACCTAACCTAACGTAACCTAACCTAACCTAACCTAACCTAACCTAACCTAACCTAACCTAACGACGTTTGCGAGCGCTTTCACATTAGATATCGCAGTTCCCGACTTGTAATGGTGAAAAACACTGCATCTCTCCAAGTGACATTGATTAATGCGGTTTTACGACGGTTCATATCTTAACCTAACCTAACATTCGCACTTGTATTAAAAAACGCTCTATTACACTGTTTCGTTCACAATTAGGATATTTGCATAACCTCACAGTTTTTCACCAACTTATTGCAGTACAGAACGCTGTATCTCGCTAAATGACATTGTTCTTTAAGGTTTCACGATGCTTGCATGCGCTTTAACGAGAATATCACAATATAGCAGTTTCGCACTTGTAACGGTAGAACACGCAGTATTTGGCTTGTTCATGCCATTTTGTGTGCTTTCACAACATTTTACCTATCGCAGTTTAATACTCGCTATAAAACAACACTATCTCGTTAGATGACGTCGTTTTTGGTAGTTTCACGACGCTACCCAGCTTAAACTAACCTAACCTAACCTAACCGTCGCACTTCTATCGTTAGAAAACGTTTTACTCGCCACTTTACAATGTTTTCTACAAGATTACGACGGTTTCATGCGCTTTCACATTAGATATCGTAGTTCCCGACTTGTAATGTTGAAAAACACTACATCTCACTAAGTGACATTGTTTAATGCGGTTTTACGACGGTTGATATGTCAACCTAACCTAACATTCGCACTTGTATGTAAAGACGCTCAATTACACTGTTTCGTTCACAATTACGATATTTGCTTGACCTCACAGTTTCTCGCCAACTTATTACAGTACAGAACGCTGTATCTCGCTAAATGACATCGTTCTTTAAGGTTTCACGATACTTGCATGCGCTTTACCGAGAATGTCACAACGTAGCAGTTTCGCACTTGTAACGGTACAACACGCAGTATTTGGCTTGTTCATGCCGTTTTGTGTGCTTTCACAACATTTTACCTATCGCAGTTTCGTACTCGCAATAAAACAACACTATCTCGTTAGATGACGTCGTTTTTGGTGGTTTCTCGACGCTACATGGCTTAAACTAACATAACTCAACCTAACATAACCTTCGCACTTATATCGTTAGAAAACGTTTTACTCGCTACTTTACATTGCTTTCTACAACATTACGACGGTTTCAAGCGCTTTCACATTAGATATCGCAGTTCCCAACTTGTAAAGGTGAAAAACACTGCATCTCACTAAGTGACATTGTTTATTGCGGTTTTACGACGGTTCATACCTTAACCTAACGTAACCTAAC
Source organism: Rhipicephalus microplus (assembly GCF_043290135.1). Classification (NCBI taxonomy): domain Eukaryota; kingdom Metazoa; phylum Arthropoda; class Arachnida; order Ixodida; family Ixodidae; genus Rhipicephalus; species Rhipicephalus microplus. The sequence continues at coordinate 761,090 of NW_027464678.1, forward strand.
CTAACCTAACCCAACCTAACCTAACATAACCTAACCTAACCTAACCTAACCTAACCTAACCTAACCAAACCTAACCTAACGTAACCTAACCTAACCTAACCTAACCTAACGACGTTTGCAAGTGCTTTCACATTAGATATCGCAGTTCCCAACTTGTAATGGTGAAAAACACTGCATCTCACTAAGTGACATTGTTTAATGCGGTTTTACGACGGTTCATATCTTAACCTAACCTAACATTCGTACTTGTATTGAAAAACGCTCTATTACACTGTTTCGTTCACAATTACGATATTTGCATAACCTCACAGTTTTTCACCAACTTATTGCAGTACAGAACGCTGTATCTCGCTAAATGACATTGTTCTTTAAGGTTTCACGATGCTTGCATGCGCTTTAACGAGAATATCACAATATAGCAGTTTCGCACTTGTAACGGTAGAACACGCAGTATTTGGCTTGTTCATGCCGTTTTGTGTGCTTTCACAACATTTCACCTATCGCAGTTTAATACTCGCTATAAAACAACACTATCTCGTTAGATGACGTCGTTTTTGGTAGTTTCACGACGCTACCTAGCTTAAACTATCCTAACCTAACCTAACCTTCGCACTTCTATCGTTAGAAAACGTTTTACTCGCCACTTTGCAATGTTTTCTACAAGATTACGACGGTTTCATGCGCTTTCACATTAGATATCGTAGTTCCCGACTTGTAATGTTGAAAAACACTACATCTCACTAAGTGACACTGTTTAATGCGGTTTTACGACGGTTGATATGTCAACCTAACCTAACATTCGCACTTGTATCTAAAGACGCTCAATTACACTGTTTCGTTCACAATTACGATATTTGCTTGACCTCACAGTTTCTCACCAACTTATTACAGTACAGAACGCTGTATCTCGCTAAATGACATCGTTCTTTAAGGTTTCACGATACTTGCATGCGCTTTACCGAGAATGTCACAACATAGCAGTTTCGCACTTGTAACGGTACAACACGCAGTATTTGGCTTGTTCATGCCGTTTTGTGTGCTTTCACAACATTTTACCTATCGCAGTTTCGTACTCGCAATAAAACAACACTATCTCGTTAGATGACGTCGTTTTTGGTGGTTTCACGACGCTACCTAGCTTAAACTAACATAACTCAACCTAACATAACCTTCGCCCTTCTATCGTTAGAAAACGTTTTACTCGCTACTTTACATTGCTTTCTACAACATTACGACGGTTTCAAGCGCTTTCACATTAGATATCGCAGTTCCCAACTTGTAAAGGTGAAAAACACTGCATCTCACTAAGTGACATTGTTTATTGCGGTTTTACGACGGTTCATACTTTAACCTAACGTAACCTAACCTAACCTAACCCAACCTAACCTAACATAACCTAACCTAACCTAACCTAACCTAACCTAACCAAACCTAACCTAACGTAACCTAACCTAACCTAACCTAACCTAACCTAACCTAACGACGTTTGCAAGCGCTTTCACATTAGATATCGCAGTTCCCAACTTGTAATGGTGAAAAACACTGCATCTCACTAAGTGACATTGTTTAATGCGGTTTTACGACGGTTCATATCTTAACCTAACCTAACATTCGTACTTGTATTGAAAAACGCTCTATTACACTGTTTCGTTCACAATTACGATATTTGCATAACCTCACAGTTTTTCACCAACTTATTGCAGTACAGAACACTGTATCTCGCTAAATGATATTGTTCTTTAAGGTTTCACGATGCTTGCATGCGCTTTAACGAGAATATCACAATATAGCAGTTTCGCACTTGTAACGGTAGAACACGCAGTATTTGGCTAGTTCATGCCATTTTGTGTGCTTTCCCAATATTTCACCTATCGCAGTTTCGTACTCGCAATAAAACAACACTATCTCGTTAGATGACATCGTTTTTGGTGGTTTCACGACGCTACCTAGCTCAAACTGAACCTTCGCACTTCTATCGTTAGAAAACGTTTTATTCGCTACTTTACAATGTTTTCTACAAGATTACGACGGTTTCATGCGCTTTCACATTAGATATCGCAGTTCCCGACTTGTAATGGTGGAAAACACAGCATCTCACTAAGTGACATTGTTTAATGCGGTTTTAGCGCGGTTCATATCTTAACCTAACCTAACCTTACCTAACCCAACCTAACCTAACCTAACCTAACCAAACCTTACCTAACATACCCTAACCTAACCTAACCTAACCTAACCTAACCTAACGACGTTTGCAAGCGCTTTCACATTAGATATCGCAGTTCCCGACTTGTAATGGTGAAAACACTGCATCTCACTAAGTGACATTGTTTAATGCGGTTTTACGACGGTTCATACCTTAACCTAACCTAACCTAACCTAACCTTACCTAACCTAACCTAACCTAACCCAACCCAACTTAACCTAACCTAACCTAACCTAACCTAAACTAACCTAACCCAACCTAACCTAACCTAACCTAACCTAACCCAACCTAACCCAACCCATCCCAACCTAACCTAACCTAAGCTAACCTAACCTAACCTAACCAAACCTAACCTAACCTAACTTAACCTAACCTAACGTAACCTAACCTAACCTATTCTATCGTAACCTAACCTTACCTGACCTAACCTAACCTAACGTAACCTAACCTAACCTAACATAACCTAACGTAACCTAACCTAACCTAACCTAACCTAACCTAACCCAACCTAACCCAACCCAACCCAACCCAACAACACCCAACCCAACATAACCTAACCTAACCTAACCTTACCTAACCTAACCAAATTATCCTTACCTAACCTAACCTAACGTAACCTAACCTAACCTAACCTAACGTAACCTAACCTAACGTAACCTAACCTAACCTAACCTAACCTAATCTAACCTAACCTAACCTAACCTAACCTAACCAAACCTAACCTAACCTAACCTAACCTAACCTAACCTAACCTAACCTAACGACGGTTGCAAGCGCTTTCACATTAAATATCGCAGTTCCCCACTTTTAATGGTGAAAAACACTGCATCTCAGTAATTGACATTGTTTAATGCGGTTTTACGACGGTTCATATCTTAACCTAACCTAACATTCGCACTTGTATCTAAAAACGCTCTATTACACTGTTTTGTTCACAATTACGATATTTGCATAACCTCACAGTTTTTCACCAACTTATTGCAGTACAGAACGCTGTATCTCGCTAAATGACATTGTTCTTTAAGGTTTCACGATGCTTGCATGCGATTTAACGAGAATATCACAATATAGCAGTTTCGCACTTGTAACGGTAGAACACGCAGTATTTGGCTTGTTCATGCCGTTTTGTGTGCTTTCACAACATTTCACCTATCGCAGTTTAATACTCGCTATAAAACAACACTATCTCGTTAGATGACGTCGTTTTTGGTAGTTTCACGACGCTACCTAGCTTAACTAACCTAACCTAACCTAACCTTCGCACTTCTATCGTTAGAAAACGTTTTACTCGCCACTTTATAATGTTTTCTACAAGATTACGACGGTTTCATGCGCTTTCACATTAGATATCGTAGTTCCCGACTTGTAATGTTGAAAAACACTACATCTCACTAAGTGACATTGTTTAATGCGGTTTTACGACGGTTGATATGTCAACCTAACCTAACATTCGCACTTGTATCTAAAGACGCTCAATTACACTGTTTCGTTCACAATTACGATATTTGCTTGACCTCACAGTTTCTCACCAACTTATTACAGTACAGAACGCTGTATCTCGCTAAATGACATCGTTCTTTAAGGTTTCACGATACTTGCATGCGCTTTACCGAGAATGTCACAACATAGCACTTTCGCACTTGTAACGGTACAACACGCAGTATTTGGCTTGTTCATGCCGTTTTGTGTGCTTTCACAACATTTTACCTATCGCAGTTTCGTACTCGCAATAAAACAACACTATCTCGTTAGATGACGTCGTTTTTGGTGGTTTCACGACGCTACCTAGCTTAAACTAACATAACTCAACCTAACATAACCTTCGCACTTATATCGTTAGAAAACGTTTTACTCGCTACTTTACATTGCTTTCTACAACAATACGACGGTTTCAAGCGCTTTCACATTAGATATCGCAGTTCCCAACTTGTAAAGGTGAAAAACACTGCATCTCACTAAGTGACATTGTTTATTGCGGTTTTACGACGGTTCATACCTTAACCTAACGTAACCTAACCTAACCTAACCCAACCTAACCTAACATAACCTAACCTAACCTAACCTAACCAAACCTAACCTAACGTAACCTAACCTAACCTAACCTAACCTAACCTAACCTAACCTAACGACGTTTGCAAGCGCTTTCACATTAGATATCGCAGTTCCCAACTTGTAATGGTGAAAAACACTGCATCTCACTAAGTGACATTGTTTAATGCGGTTTCACGACGGTTCATATCTTAACCTAACCTAACATTCGTACTTGTATTGAAAAACGCTCTATTACACTGTTTCGTTCACAATTACGATATTTGCATAACCTCACAGTTTTTCACCAACTTATTGCAGTACAGAACGCTGTATCTCGCTAAATGACATTGTTCTTTAAGGTTTCACGATGCTTGCATGCGCTTTAACGAGAATATCACAATATAGCAGTTTCGCACTTGTAACGGTAGAACACGAAGTATTTGGCTTGTTCATGCCGTTTTGTGTGCATTCACAACATTTCACCTATCGCAGTTTAATACTCGCAATAAAACAACATTATCTCGTTAGATGACGTCGTTTTTGGTAGTTTCACGACGCTACCTAGCTTAAACTAACCTAACCTAACCTAACCTTCGCACTTCTATCGTTAGAAAACGTTTTACTTGCAGTTTTACAATGTTTTCTACAAGATTACGACGGTTTCATGCGCTTTCACATTAGATATCGTAGTTCCCGACTTGTAATGTTGAAAAACACTACATCTCACTAAGTGACATTGTTTAATGCGGTTTTACGACGGTTGATATCTCAACCTAACCTAACATTCGCACTTGTATCTAAATACGCTCAATTACACTGTTTCGTTCACAATTACGATATTTGCTTAACCTCACAGTTTCTCACCAACTTATTACAGTACAGAACGCTGTATCTCGCTAGATGACATCGTTCTTTAAGGTTTCACGATACTTGCATGCGCTTTAACGAGAATATCACAATAAAGCAGTTTCGCACTTGTAACGGCACAAGACGCAGTATCTGGCTAGTTCATGCCATTTTGTGTGCTTTCCCAATATTTCACCTATCGCTGTTTCGTACTCGCAATAAAACAACACTATCTCGTTAGATGACATCGTTTTTGGTGGTTTCACGACGCTACCTAGCTCAAACTAACCGAACCTTCGCACTTCTATCGTTAGAAAACGTTTTATTCGCTACTTTACAATGTTTTCTACAAGATTACGACGGTTTCATGCGCTTTCACATTAGATATCGCAGTTCCCGACTTGTAATGGTGGAAAACACAGCATCTCACTAAGTGACATTGTTTAATGCGGTTTTAGCGCGGTTCATATCTTAACCTAACCTAACCTTACCTAACCCAACCTAACCTAACCTAACCTAACCAAACCTTACCTAACATACCCTAACCTAACCTAACCTAACCTAACCAAACCTAACCTAACCTAACCTAACCTAACCTAACGACGTTTGCAAGCGCTTTCACATTAGATATCGCAGTTCCCGACTTGTAATGGTGAAAACACTGCATCTCACTAAGTGACATTGTTTAATGCGGTTTTACGACGGTTCATACCTTAACCTAACCTAACCTAACCTAACCTAACCTTACCTAACCTAACCTAACCTAACCCAACCCAACTTAACCTAACCTAACCTAACCTAACCTAAACTAACCTAACCCAACCTAACCTAACCTAACCTAACCCAACCTAACCCAACCCATCCCAACCTAACCTAACCTAAGCTAACCTAACCTAACCTAACCAAACCTAACCTAACCTAACTTAACCTAACCTAACGTAACCTAACCTAACCTATTCTAACGTAACCTAACCTTACCTGACCTAACCTAACCTAACGTAACCTAACGTAACCTAACCTAACCTAACATAACCTAACGTAACCTAACCTAACCTAACCTAACGTAACCTAACCTAACCTAACCCAACCTAACCCAACCCAACCCAACCCAACACCCAACCCAACCTAACCTAACCTAACCTAACCTTACCTAACCTAACCAAATTATCCTTACCTAACCTAACCTAACCTAACGTAACCTAACCTAACCTAACCTAACCTAACCTAACCTAACCTAACCCAACCTAACCTAACCTAACCTAACCTAACCCAACTCAACCCAACCTAACCTAATCTAACCTAACCTAACCTAACCTAACCAAACCTAACCTAACCTAACCTAACCTAACGACGGTTGCAAGCGCTTTTACATTAAATATCGCAGTTCCCCACTTTTAATGGTGAAAAACACTGCATCTCAGTAATTGACATTGTTTAATGCGGTTTTACGACGGTTCATATCTTAACCTAACCTAACATTCGCACTTGTATCTAAAAACGCTCTATTACACTGTTTTGTTCACAATTACGATATTTGCATAACCTCACAGTTTTTCACCAACTTATTGCAGTACAGAACGCTGTATCTCGCTAAATGACATTGTTCTTTAAGGTTTCACGATGCTTGCATGCGATTTAACGAGAATATCACATAGCAGTTTCGCACTTGTAACGGTAGAACACGCAGTATTTGGCTTGTTCATGCCGTTTTGTGTGCTTTCACAACATTTCACCTATCGCAGTTTAATACTCGCTATAAAACAACACTATCTCGTTAGATGACGTCGTTTTTGGTAGTTTCACGACGCTACCTAGCTTAACTAACCTAACCTAACCTAACCTTCGCACTTCTATCGTTAGAAAACGTTTTACTCGCCACTTTATAATGTTTTCTACAAGATTACGACGGTTTCATGCGCTTTCACATTAGATATCGTAGTTCCCGACTTGTAATGTTGAAAAACACTACATCTCACTAAGTGACATTGTTTAATGCGGTTTTACGACGGTTGATATGTCAACCTAACCTAACATTCGCACTTGTATCTAAAGACGCTCAATTACACTGTTTCGTTCACAATTACGATATTTGCTTGACCTCACAGTTTCTCACCAACTTATTACAGTACAGAACGCTGTATCTCGCTAAATGACATCGTTCTTTAAGGTTTCACGATACTTGCATGCGCTTTACCGAGAATGTCACAACATAGCACTTTCGCACTTGTAACGGTACAACACGCAGTATTTGGCTTGTTCATGCCGTTTTGTGTGCTTTCACAACATTTTACCTATCGCAGTTTCGTACTCGCAATAAAACAACACTATCTCGTTAGATGACGTCGTTTTTGGTGGTTTCACGACGCTACCTAGCTTAAACTAACATAACTCAACCTATCATAACCTTCGCACTTATATCGTTAGAAAACGTTTTACTCGCTACTTTACATTGCTTTCTACAACATTACGACGGTTTCAAGCGCTTTCACATTAGATATCGCAGTTCCCAACTTGTAAAGGTGAAAAACACTGCATCTCACTAAGTGACATTGTTTATTGCGGTTTTACGACGGTTCATACCTTAACCTAACGTAACCTAACCTAACCTAACCCAACCTAACCTAACATAACCTAACCTAACCTAACCTAACCAAACCTAACCTAACGTAACCTAACCTAACCTAACCTAACCTAACGACGTTTGCAAGCGCTTTCACATTAGATATCGCAGTTCCCAACTTGTAATGGTGAAAAACACTGCATATCACTAAGTGACATTGTTTAATGCGGTTTTACGACGGTTCATATCTTAACCTAACCTAACATTCGTACTTGTATTGAAAAACGCTCTATTACACTGTTTCGTTCACAATTACGATATTTGCATAACCTCACAGTTTTTCACCAACTTATTGCAGTACAGAACGCTGTATCTCGCTAAATGACATCGTTCTTTAAGGTTTCACGATGCTTGCATGCGCGTTAACGAGAATATCACAATATAGCAGTTTCGCACTTGTAACGGTAGAACACGCAGTATTTGGCTTGTTTATGCCGTTTTGTGTGCATTCACAACATTTCACCTATCGCAGTTTAATACTCGCAATAAAACAACATTATCTCGTTAGATGACGTCGTTTTTGGTAGTTTCACGACGCTACCTAGCTTAAACTAACCTAACCTAACCTAACCTTCGCACTTCTATCGTTAGAAAACGTTTACTCGCAACTTGTGACAGGTTCAGTAAATAAAGCCAGTCGAGCTAGCTGTGAAACGTTAATCTCTCACGAGAAAAGGAAGTGAGCGTTTGATTTGCAAAAAAAAAATTATACTTTCACAAACACACAAAAAAAACCACAAAAAGGAAAATACTAAGATCAGAAAAATGTTAACTAATTAGCACTGTCAGTTTCGTTAGCGAGCGGAAACCTCTAAGAGTCTAAACAGTCCTTTTCGTTAAAGTCCTCGTGTTTGAGTCCGGACGCGAGAGAAGACGGATACGGCTCACCAGCGGTTCACGCCCTTCAATAGTCCATTGGGGAAGCTGCCGTGGTGAGAGTGCATAAGCTCGGGCCCGTAGCCCGACGGCTTTCTCCCGCTCCCGGTAGACGTCATCTGCTGCGCTGTCTTCCGCTCGAACATCAGACCAAGGTCTTGCCAAGGATTCGCCAATAGCCGCTGCGGTTGAATGGTCACCAGGACCCCGTGGAAACAGTCGCCAGCTAGGTGGATGCCCTGACGCCCAGGAGGTACTCGCACCCGACGAGGTCGCACGCCACACCCTAGCCTTCTTCTCCCAAGCACGAGCCCGAATCTCTTCTTCCTCGTTCTTCGATGCCCTGGCTCTGGATTTTTCTCCCATTCCCTTGAATTTTCTTCTTTTTCCAATCGCCAGTGTTCGCCGCACTGGCGCAATACGCCATCTTGCACACATTGTCAGTAGTTCATCTTACGCGCCAAATTTGAAAGTCACTTGACTCGCGCACTTCACTCACAACAAGAGTCCCCCCTTTGAAAAGTTTCTTTTGCGAAGAAAAATAAACTGCAGTTCAGTGCGCGAGAAGTCACCACGCGTCGTCCATTCACAAGATGTCCTTAACAAACAAACAACTTGAAGTAGTCGCTTGTCTCGAGAAAACGTAAAAATTCACAACCGGCTCATATAATCTGCGCCGACATTTTCAGAGCCTCTAATGTGCTCGACTCGGAATGAATATTCTTGTAACGCGAGGCTCCACCGTAATACCCTACTGTTCAGGTGTTTTGCCCTTAAGAGATACTGCAGTGGTTGGTGATCGGTCTGTACGACAAATGACGTTCCGTACAGAAAAACATGATACTTTTCTATCGCCCAGACCAACGCTAAGCATTCCCTCTCGATTGCTGAGTATCTCTTTTCGCGAGGCTGAAGTTGACGACTGGCATATGACACAGGGTGGAGGATGCCATCATGCTCTTGCATAAGGATAGCGCCTATACAAGAATCAGAGGCGTCAGACCGAAGCACGAATTCTCTTTTCAGATCGGGTGCTTTGACGATTGGCCCAGAAGACAAAGCCTTTTTGAGTGATTCAAACGCTTCTTCTCTATCCGTGGTCCACGTAATCTTGTTTTTCTCCATCTTCCTCGTCATCTCAGTGAGCGGCTGTGCTTTCTCGGCGTACCGAGGTATCAGGTCACGGTAATAGCCAGCCAGTCCAAGGAATGACCGGAGTTGCTTCTTTGTCTCAGGCTTAGAAGCACAGGTGATCTTCTGTATCGTGCTTTCGACTGGCCGTATGTTGCCATCTCCCAATCGATGTCCCAAAAAGGTGACTGTGCTCATAGCCACTTCACATTTCTGTGGCTTGATCCTTAGTCCGGCTTGTCGTATCCTGGCAAAAAATTGCTTCAAAGTTGTTAGATGTTCTTCCCACGTAGTGGTAGCCACCAGTACGTCGTCTATGTAATGAACGACGTTGGGTATTCCAAGCAATAACTTTCTCATCAGACGAGTGAAGACCGCGGATGCGGTCTTGATGCCAAAAGGCATATACAGGAAATGATAATGCCCTGATTGGCTTGAAAAGGCGGTCTTTTGCTGCGAGTCTTTTGCGAGAGGAACCTGCCAATATCCTTTAGTTAAATCAAACTTCGAGAACCATTTCTTTGTTCCCACTTCGGCAAACAAGTGATCAGTTCTGGGTATAGGTTCTGCATCAGATACCAGAACATTGTTTATACGGCGAAAGTCTATACAGGCCCTGTAGCCATTGTCTGGCTTTTTGACTAGTACCAAAGGAGAATTATATGGTGACTCTGAGGGTTCTATAATGCCAAGTTGCAACATGTCTTGCACTTCCTTTTCAACGACTTCCTTCATAGAGAATGGCAATGGGTATTGTGGGGTGTTAACTGGTTCTGAACTGGTCGTTTGTAACCGACACTCCACAAGGTTTGTTTTACCTGGGATCTCCGAGAATACGTCTTCGTAGGTACTTAAGATGTCCCGTATCTCCACCCGCTGTCGCTCCCCGATTTCATCTCCAAGCTTTATGGAGTCAATACCGCAGCTACCCTGTACTTTGAAAGTTGGTAGTGGTTTCTCAGACTCCTCTTCCTCCAGAACGACAAAAGATGATGTCTGAGGAAGCTGTTCTTCACGGCGTTCTTCATACTTTTTCAGCATGTTTATGTGGAAAAGTTTTTTGCTGTGTCCAAGGTCCAGCCAGTAGTCATAGTCGTTTTTCTTTTCTATGACTGGAAACGGCCCTTTCCAATGCATCAATAACTTGTTGTTGCTTGTGGGAAGCAAGATCAATGCACGGTCACCAGCTTTCAGGTCCCGTTGCTTGCTGTGGCGGTCGTAATACCTTTTCTGCGACACCTGTGCTCGGCTCAGGTTTTGTCGTACCAGCTCTAGTGTCTTCTCAATTCGCTCTCTTAAATCCAGGACATATCCGTACGTCGTCTTAAGTTCTTCGTTCTCCTGATCATGAGTCCATAGCTCTTTCAGGATGCTCAGAGGTCCTCGAATATGTCGGCCATAAATAAGTTCAAATGGTGAGAACCCGGAGCTTGCTTGTGGGGCTTCACGATAAGCAAACAAAAGAGGTGCTAGCAAGCGATCCCAACATTTAGGCTGTTCTTGAACCATTTTGCGGAGCATTTGCTTGAGTGTTCCATTAAACCTCTCTATATATATATCAGCTGCCTCTGCCATGGCTTCCAGAGTCTTGCAGTTCTTCTCCCGTAAGAAGAGCGCCAGTTGACTACTGCAGTTCGCCATGAATTGTTCGGCTACAATCAAGTCACGGACTGAATCGAAATTCCTCTCTGTCTGAGACATTTCTATCCACCTGTCAAAGAAACTTTGGAGTCTCGTGGCATACTGTTTTCCAGTTTCGCCGTCTTCAGGCTTGCTTTTCCGGAATTTCTCACGGTAGCCATCAGCCGTGAAGCGAAAACGCTGGAGCAGTGCCAATTTGACTTCGTCGTATGACAGGGAATCGTTCGGTGACAACCGTCCAAATACCTTCAGAGCCTCTCCGCCAAGGCACAAACTAAGAGCCGTGGCCCACTTTTCCCGTGGCCAATCTTGACCTGTCGCCACTCTCTCAAACCTTTTCAGGTAGGCGTCAAGGTCGTCTCTGTCCTCGTTGAAAACGGGTATAAAGTTATGCGGGTTCACTACCATAGGCGCGTTCCTTTGGTTGCCCGTGTCAGCCACCGTAGGCTGACCGACACCGGCCTCAGCTACTCTCAGGCGCAGTTGCAGCGTCCTCTCTTCTACTTCCAAGTGTCGCTGGCTTGCTTCTCGGGTTTGGTTCTCCGTTTTTGCTACTTCAAGACGTAGCTGTAAATTGCGGCCTTCCAGCTCCAACTGTTCTTTCTTCGCGTCTCTCTCCGCGGCTCGTTCATCGCGCTCACGCGCTTCTCGTGCGTCAAACCAAGCCTGCAATTCTGCTCCCTCCAACCCCATGCGTTCTGCCAGCGCCATCAACTCTCGCGAGCCCATTTTACTTTTTTAGTTAGCCTTACTCAAATCTACCTTTTAGTGGCAAACACTCACGTCCTGTCGTAGCGGACGCCAATTTGTGACAGGTTCAGTAAATAAAGCCAGTCGAGCTAGCTGTGAAACGTTAATCTCTCACGAGAAAAGGAAGTGAGCGTTTGATTTGCAAAAAAAAAATTATACTTTCACAAACACACAAAAAAACCACAAAAAGGAAAATACTAAGATCAGAAAAATGTTAACTAATTAGCACTGTCAGTTTCGTTAGCGAGCGGAAACCTCTAAGAGTCTAAACAGTCCTTTTCGTTAAAGTCCTCGTGTTTGAGTCCGGACGCGAGAGAAGACGGATACGGCTCACCAGCGGTTCACGCCCTTCAATAGTCCATTGGGGAAGCTGCCGTGGTGAGAGTGCATAAGCTCGGGCCCGTAGCCCGACGGCTTGCTCCCGCTCCCGGTAGACGTCATCTGCTGCGCTGTCTTCCGCTCGAACATCAGACCAAGGTCTTGCCAAGGATTCGCCAATAGCCGCTGCGGTTGAATGGTCACCAGGACCCCGTGGAAACAGTCGCCAGCTAGGTGGATGCCCTGACGCCCAGGAGGTACTCGCACCCGACGAGGTCGCACGCCACACCCTAGCCTTCTTCTCCCAAGCACGAGCCCGAATCTCTTCTTCCTCGTTCTTCAATGCCCTGGCTCTGGATTTTTCTCCCATTCCCTTGAATTTTCTTCTTTTTCCAATCGCCAGTGTTCGCCGCACTGGCGCAATACGCCATCTTGCACACATTGTCAGTAGTTCATCTTACGCGCCAAATTTGAAAGTCACTTGACTCGCGCACTTCACTCACAACAAACTTTGCAATGTTTTCTACAAGAGTACGACGGTTTCATGCGCTTTCACATTAGATATCGTAGTTCCCGACTTGTAATGTTGAAAAACACTACATCTCACTAAGTGACATTGTTTAATGCGGTTTTACGATGGTTGATATGTCAACCTAACCTAACATTCGCACTTGTATCTAAAGACGCTCAATTACACTGTTTCATTCACAATTACGATATTTGCTTGACCTCACAGTTTCTCACCAACATATTACAGTACAGAACGCTGTATCTCGCTAAATGACATCGTTCTTTAAGGTTTCACGATACTTGCATGCGCTTTACCGAGAATGTCACAACATAGCAGTCGCACTTGTAACGGTACAACACGCAGTATTTGGCTTGTTCATGCCGTTTTGTGTGCTTTCACAACATTTTACCTATCGCAGTTTCGTACTCGCAATAAAACAACACTATCTCGTTAGATGATGTCGTTTTTGGTGGTTTCACGACGCTACCTAGCTTAAACTAACATAACTCAACCTAACATAACCTTCGCACTTATATCGTTAGAAAACGTTTTACTCGCTACTTTACATTGCTTTCTACAACATTACGACGGTTTCAAGCGCTTTCACATTAGATATCGCAGTTCCCAACTTGTAAAGGTGAAAAACACTGCATCTCACTAAGTGACATTGTTTATTGCGGTTTTACGACGGTTCATACCTTAACCTAACGTAACCTAACCTAACCTAACCCAACCTAACCTAACATAACCTAACCTAACCTAACCTAACCAAACCTAACCTAACGTAACCTAACCTAACCTAACCTAACCTAACGACGTTTGCAAGCGCTTTCACATTAGATATCGCAGTTCCCAACTTGTAATGGTGAAAAACACTGCATCTCACTAAGTGACATTGTTTAATGCGGTTTCACGACGGTTCATATCTTAACCTAACCTAACATTCGTACTTGTATTGAAAAACGCTCTATTACACTGTTTCGTTCACAATTACGATATTTGCATACCCTCACAGTTTTTCACCAACTTATTGCAGTACAGAACGCTGTATCTCGCTAAATGACATTGTTCTTTAAGGTTTCACGATGCTTGCATGCGCTTTAACGAGAATATCACAATATAGCAGTTTCGCACTTGTAACGGTAGAACACGCAGTATTTGGCTTGTTCATGCCGTTTTGTGTGCATTCACAACATTTCACCTATCGCAGTTTAATGCAATAAAACAACATTATCTCGTTAGATGACGTCGTTTTTGGTAGTTTCACGACGCTACCTAGCTTAAACTAACCTAACCTAACCTAACCTTCGCACTTCTATCGTTAGAAAACGTTTTACTCGCAGTTTTACAATGTTTTCTACAAGATTACGACGGTTTCATGCGCTTTCACATTAGATATCGTAGTTCCCGACTTGTAATGTTGAAAAACACTACATCTCACTAAGTGACATTGTTTAATGCGGTTTTACGACGGTTGATATCTCAACCTAACCTAACATTCGCACTTGTATCTAAATACGCTCAATTACACTGTTTCGTTCACAATTACGATATTTGCTTGACCTCACAGTTTCTCACCAACTTATTACAGTACAGAACGCTGTATCTCGCTAGATGACATCGTTCTTTAAGGTTTCAGATACTTGCATGCGCTTTAAGGAGAATATCACAATAAAGCAGTTTCGCACTTGTAACGGCACAAGACGCAGTATCTGGCTAGTTCATGCCATTTTGTGTGCTTTCCCAATATTTCACCTATCGCTGTTTCGTACTCGCAATAAAACAACACTATCTCGTTAGATGACATCGTTTTTGGTGGTTTCACGACGCTACCTAGCTCAAACTAACCGAACCTTCGCACTTCTATCGTTAGAAAACGTTTTATTCGCTACTTTACAATGTTTTCTACAAGATTACGACGGTTTCATGCGCTTTCACATTAGATATCGCAGTTCCCGACTTGTAATGTTGAAAAACACTACATCTCACTAAGTGACATTGTTTAATGCGGTTTTACGACGGTTGATATGTCAACCTAACCTAACATTCGCACTTGTATCTAAAGACGCTCAATTACACTGTTTCGTTCACAATTACGATATTTGCTTGAACTCACAGTTTCTCACCAACTTATTACAGTACAGAACGCTGTATCTCGCTAAATGACATCGTTCTTTAAGGTTTCACGATACTTGCATGCGCTTTACCGAGAACGTCACAACATAGCACTTTCGCACTTGTAACGGTACAAC
The DNA here is from genome assembly GCF_043290135.1 of Rhipicephalus microplus. Classification (NCBI taxonomy): domain Eukaryota; kingdom Metazoa; phylum Arthropoda; class Arachnida; order Ixodida; family Ixodidae; genus Rhipicephalus; species Rhipicephalus microplus. The sequence goes on from NW_027464678.1 coordinate 776,269, forward strand.
ACGCAGTATTTGGCTTGTTCATGCCGTTTTGTGTGCTTTCACAACATTTTACCTATCGCAGTTTCGTACTCGCAATAAAACAACACTATCTCGTTAGATGACGTCGTTTTTGGTGGTTTCACGACGCTACCTAGCTTAAACTAACATAACTCAACCTAACATAACCTTCGCACTTATATCGTTAGAAAACGTTTTACTCGCTACTTTACATTGCTTTCTACAACATTACGACGGTTTCAAGCGCTTTCACATTAGATATCGCAGTTCCCAACTTGTAAAGGTGAAAAACACTGCATCTCACTAAGTGACATTGTTTATTGTGGTTTTACGACGGTTCATACCTTAACCTAACGTAACCTAACCTAACCTAACCCAACCTAACCTAACATAACCTAACCTAACCTAACCTAACCAAACCTAACCTAACGTAACCTAACCTAACCTAACCTAACCTAACGACGTTTGCAAGCGCTTTCAAATTAGATATCGCAGTTCCCAACTTGCAATGGTGAAAAACACTGCATCTCACTAAGTGACATTGTTTAATGCGGTTTCACGACGGTTCATATCTTAACCTAACCTAACATTCGCACTTGTATCTAAAGACGCTCAATTACACTGTTTCGTTCACAATTACGATATTTGCTTGACCTCACAGTTTCTCACCAACTTATTACAGTACAGAACGCTGTTTCTCGCTAAATGACATCGTTCTTTAAGGTTTCACGATACTTGCATGCGCTTTACCGAGAATGTCAACACATAGAAGTTTCGCACTTGTAACGGTACAACACGCAGTATTTGGCTTGTTCGTGCCGTTTTGAGTGCTTTCACAACATTTTACCTGTCGCAGTTTCGTACTCGCATTAAAACAACACTATCTCGTTAGATGACGTCGTTTTTGGTGGTTTCACGACGCTACCTAGCTTAAACTAACATAACTCAAACTAACCGAACCTTCGCACTTCTATCGTTAGAAAACGTTTTATTCGCTACTTTACAATGTTTTCTACAAGATTACGACGGTTTCATGCGCTTTCACATTAGATATCGCAGTTCCCGACTTGTAATGGTGAAGAACACAGCATCTCACTAAGTGACATTGTTTAACGCGGTTTTAGCGCGGTTCATATCTTAACCTAACCTAACCTTACCTAAACCAACCTAACCTAACCTAACCTAACCAAACCTTACCTAACATACCCTAACCTAACCTAACCTAACCTAACCAAACCTAACCTAACCTAACCTAACGTAACCTAACCTAACCTAACCTAACCTAACCTAACCTAACCTAACGACGTTTGCAAGCGCTTTCACATTAGATATCGCAGTTCCCGACTTGTAATGGTGAAAAACACTGCATCTCACTAAGTGACATTGATTAATGCGGTTTTACGACGGTTCATATCTTAACCTAACCTAACATTCGCACTTGTATTAAAAAACGCTCTATTACACTGTTTCGTTCACAATTAGGATATTTGCATAACCTCACAGTTTTTCACCAACTTATTGCAGTACAGAACGCTGTATCTCGCTAAATGACATTGTTCTTTAAGGTTTCACGATGCTTGCATGCGATTTAACGAGAATATCACAATATAGCAGTTTCGCACTTGTAACGGTAGAACACGCAGTATTTGGCTTGTTCATGCCTTTTTGTGTGCTTTCACAACATTTCACCTATCGCAGTTTAATACTCGCTATAAAACAACACTATCTCGTTAGATGACGTCGTTTTTGGTAGTTTCACGACGCTACCTAGCTTAACTAACCTAACCTAACCTAACCTTCGCACTTCTATCGTTAGAAAACGTTTTACTCGCCACTTTATAATGTTTTCTACAAGATTACGACGGTTTCATGCGCTTTCACATTAGATATCGTAGTTCCCGACTTGTAATGTTGAAAAACACTACATCTCACTAAGTGACACTGTTTAATGCGGTTTTACGACGGTTGATATGTCAACCTAACCTAACATTCGCACTTGTATCTAAAGACGCTCAATTACACTGTTTCGTTCACAATTACGATATTTGCTTGACCTCACAGTTTCTCACCAACTTATTACAGTACAGAACGCTGTATCTCGCTAAATGACATCGTTCTTTAAGGTTTCACGATACTTGCATGCGCTTTACCGAGAATGTCACAACATAGCAGTTTCGCACTTGTAACGGTACAACACGCAGTATTTGGCTTGTTCATGCCGTTTTGTGTGCTTTCACAACATTTTACCTATCGCAGTTTCGTACTCGCAATAAAACAACACTATCTCGTTAGATGACGTCGTTTTTGGTGGTTTCACGACGCTACCTAGCTTAAACTAACATAACTCAACCTAACATAACCTTCGCCCTTCTATCGTTAGAAAACGTTTTACTCGCTACTTTACATTGCTTTCTACAACATTACGACGGTTTCAAGCGCTTTCACATTAGATATCGCAGTTCCCAACTTGTAAAGGTGAAAAACACTGCATCTCACTAAGTGACATTGTTTATTGCGGTTTTACGACGGTTCATACTTTAACCTAACGTAACCTAACCTAACCTAACCCAACCTAACCTAACATAACCTAACCTAACCTAACCTAACCTAACCTAACCAAACCTAACCTAACGTAACCTAACCTAACCTAACCTAACCTAACCTAACCTAACGACGTTTGCAAGCGCTTTCACATTAGATATCGCAGTTCCCAACTTGTAATGGTGAAAAACACTGCATCTCACTAAGTGACATTGTTTAATGCGGTTTTACGACGGTTCATATCTTAACCTAACCTAACATTCGTACTTGTATTGAAAAACGCTCTATTACACTGTTTCGTTCACAATTACGATATTTGCATAACCTCACAGTTTTTCACCAACTTATTGCAGTACAGAACACTGTATCTCGCTAAATGATATTGTTCTTTAAGGTTTCACGATGCTTGCATGCGCTTTAACGAGAATATCACAATATAGCAGTTTCGCACTTGTAACGGTAGAACACGCAGTATTTGGCTAGTTCATGCCATTTTGTGTGCTTTCCCAATATTTCACCTATCGCAGTTTCGTACTCGCAATAAAACAACACTATCTCGTTAGATGACATCGTTTTTGGTGGTTTCACGACGCTACCTAGCTCAAACTGAACCTTCGCACTTCTATCGTTAGAAAACGTTTTATTCGCTACTTTACAATGTTTTCTACAAGATTACGACGGTTTCATGCGCTTTCACATTAGATATCGCAGTTCCCGACTTGTAATGGTGGAAAACACAGCATCTCACTAAGTGACATTGTTTAATGCGGTTTTAGCGCGGTTCATATCTTAACCTAACCTAACCTTACCTAACCCAACCTAACCTAACCTAACCTAACCAAACCTTACCTAACATACCCTAACCTAACCTAACCTAACCTAACCTAACGACGTTTGCAAGCGCTTTCACATTAGATATCGCAGTTCCCGACTTGTAATGGTGAAAACACTGCATCTCACTAAGTGACATTGTTTAATGCGGTTTTACGACGGTTCATACCTTAACCTAACCTAACCTAACCTAACCTTACCTAACCTAACCTAACCTAACCCAACCCAACTTAACCTAACCTAACCTAACCTAACCTAAACTAACCTAACCCAACCTAACCTAACCTAACCTAACCTAACCTAACCCAACCTAACCCAACCCATCCCAACCTAACCTAACCTAAGCTAACCTAACCTAACCTAACCAAACCTAACCTAACCTAACTTAACCTAACCTAACGTAACCTAACCTAACCTATTCTAACGTAACCTAACCTTACCTGACCTAACCTAACCTAACGTAACCTAACCTAACCTAACATAACCTAACGTAACCTAACCTAACCTAACCTAACGTAACCTAACCTAACCTAACCCAACCTAACCCAACCCAACCCAACCCAACAACACCCAACCCAACATAACCTAACCTAACCTAACCTTACCTAACCTAACCAAATTATCCTTACCTAACCTAACCTAACGTAACCTAACCTAACCTAACCTAACGTAACCTAACCTAACGTAACCTAACCTAACCTAACCTAACCTAATCTAACCTAACCTAACCTAACCTAACCTAACCAAACCTAACCTAACCTAACCTAACCTAACCTAACCTAACCTAACGACGGTTGCAAGCGCTTTCACATTAAATATCGCAGTTCCCCACTTTTAATGGTGAAAAACACTGCATCTCAGTAATTGACATTGTTTAATGCGGTTTTACGACGGTTCATATCTTAACCTAACCTAACATTCGCACTTGTATCTAAAAACGCTCTATTACACTGTTTTGTTCACAATTACGATATTTGCATAACCTCACAGTTTTTCACCAACTTATTGCAGTACAGAACGCTGTATCTCGCTAAATGACATTGTTCTTTAAGGTTTCACGATGCTTGCATGCGATTTAACGAGAATATCACAATATAGCAGTTTCGCACTTGTAACGGTAGAACACGCAGTATTTGGCTTGTTCATGCCGTTTTGTGTGCTTTCACAACATTTCACCTATCGCAGTTTAATACTCGCTATAAAACAACACTATCTCGTTAGATGACGTCGTTTTTGGTAGTTTCACGACGCTACCTAGCTTAACTAACCTAACCTAACCTAACCTTCGCACTTCTATCGTTAGAAAACGTTTTACTCGCCACTTTATAATGTTTTCTACAAGATTACGACGGTTTCATGCGCTTTCACATTAGATATCGTAGTTCCCGACTTGTAATGTTGAAAAACACTACATCTCACTAAGTGACATTGTTTAATGCGGTTTTACGACGGTTGATATGTCAACCTAACCTAACATTCGCACTTGTATCTAAAGACGCTCAATTACACTGTTTCGTTCACAATTACGATATTTGCTTGACCTCACAGTTTCTCACCAACTTATTACAGTACAGAACGCTGTATCTCGCTAAATGACATCGTTCTTTAAGGTTTCACGATACTTGCATGCGCTTTACCGAGAATGTCACAACATAGCACTTTCGCACTTGTAACGGTACAACACGCAGTATTTGGCTTGTTCATGCCGTTTTGTGTGCTTTCACAACATTTTACCTATCGCAGTTTCGTACTCGCAATAAAACAACACTATCTCGTTAGATGACGTCGTTTTTGGTGGTTTCACGACGCTACCTAGCTTAAACTAACATAACTCAACCTAACATAACCTTCGCACTTATATCGTTAGAAAACGTTTTACTCGCTACTTTACATTGCTTTCTACAACAATACGACGGTTTCAAGCGCTTTCACATTAGATATCGCAGTTCCTAACTTGTAAAGGTGAAAAACACTGCATCTCACTAAGTGACATTGTTTATTGCGGTTTTACGACGGTTCATACCTTAACCTAACGTAACCTAACCTAACCTAACCCAACCTAACCTAACATAACCTAACCTAACCTAACCTAACCAAACCTAACCTAACGTAACCTAACCTAACCTAACCTAACCTAACCTAACGACGTTTGCAAGCGCTTTCACATTAGATATCGCAGTTCCCAACTTGTAATGGTGAAAAACACTGCATCTCACTAAGTGACATTGTTTAATGCGGTTTCACGACGGTTCATATCTTAACCTAACCTAACATTCGTACTTGTATTGAAAAACGCTCTATTACACTGTTTCGTTCACAATTACGATATTTGCATAACCTCACAGTTTTTCACCAACTTATTGCAGTACAGAACGCTGTATCTCGCTAAATGACATTGTTCTTTAAGGTTTCACGATGCTTGCATGCGCTTTAACGAGAATATCACAATATAGCAGTTTCGCACTTGTAACGGTAGAACACGAAGTATTTGGCTTGTTCATGCCGTTTTGTGTGCATTCACAACATTTCACCTATCGCAGTTTAATACTCGCAATAAAACAACATTATCTCGTTAGATGACGTCGTTTTTGGTAGTTTCACGACGCTACCTAGCTTAAACTAACCTAACCTAACCTAACCTTCGCACTTCTATCGTTAGAAAACGTTTTACTTGCAGTTTTACAATGTTTTCTACAAGATTACGACGGTTTCATGCGCTTTCACATTAGATATCGTAGTTCCCGACTTGTAATGTTGAAAAACACTACATCTCACTAAGTGACATTGTTTAATGCGGTTTTACGACGGTTGATATCTCAACCTAACCTAACATTCGCACTTGTATCTAAATACGCTCAATTACACTGTTTCGTTCACAATTACGATATTTGCTTGACCTCACAGTTTCTCACCAACTTATTACAGTACAGAACGCTGTATCTCGCTAGATGACATCGTTCTTTAAGGTTTCACGATACTTGCATGCGCTTTAACGAGAATATCACAATAAAGCAGTTTCGCACTTGTAACGGCACAAGACGCAGTATCTGGCTAGTTCATGCCATTTTGTGTGCTTTCCCAATATTTCACCTATCGCTGTTTCGTACTCGCAATAAAACAACACTATCTCGTTAGATGACATCGTTTTTGGTGGTTTCACGACGCTACCTAGCTCAAACTAACCGAACCTTCGCACTTCTATCGTTAGAAAATGTTTTATTCGCTACTTTACAATGTTTTCTACAAGATTACGACGGTTTCATGCGCTTTCACATTAGATATCGCAGTTCCCGACTTGTAATGGTGGAAAACACAGCATCTCACTAAGTGACATTGTTTAATGCGGTTTTAGCGCGGTTCATATCTTAACCTAACCTAACCTTACCTAACCCAACCTAACCTAACCTAACCTAACCAAACCTTACCTAACATACCCTAACCTAACCTAACCTAACCTAACCAAACCTAACCTAACCTAACCTAACCTAACCTAACCTAACGACGTTTGCAAGCGCTTTCACATTAGATATCGCAGTTCCCGACTTGTAATGGTGAAAACACTGCATCTCACTAAGTGACATTGTTTAATGCGGTTTTACGACGGTTCATACCTTAACCTAACCTAACCTAACCTAACCTAACCTTACCTAACCTAACCTAACCTAACCCAACCCAACTTAACCTAACCTAACCTAACCTAACCTAAACTAACCTAACCCAACCTAACCTAACCTAACCTAACCCAACCTAACCCAACCCATCCCAACCTAACCTAACCTAAGCTAACCTAACCTAACCTAACCAAACCTAACCTAACCTAACTTAACCTAACCTAACGTAACCTAACCTAACCTATTCTAACGTAACCTAACCTTACCTGACCTAACCTAACCTAACGTAACCTAACGTAACCTAACCTAACCTAACATAACCTAACGTAACCTGACCTAACCTAACCTAACGTAACCTAACCTAACCTAACCTAACCCAACCTAACCCAACCCAACCCAACCCAACACCCAACCCAACCTAACCTAACCTAACCTAACCTTACCTAACCTAACCAAATTATCCTTACCTAACCTAACCTAACCTAACGTAACCTGACCTAACCTAACCTAACCTAACCTAACCCTACCTAACCTAACCTAACCTAACCTAACCCAACTCAACCCAACCTAACCTAATCTAACCTAACCTAACCTAACCTAACCAAACCTAACCTAACCTAACCTAACCTAACCTAACGACGGTTGCAAGCGCTTTTACATTAAATATCGCAGTTCCCCACTTTTAATGGTGAAAAACACTGCATCTCAGTAATTGACATTGTTTAATGCGGTTTTACGACGGTTCATATCTTAACCTAACCTAACATTCGCACTTGTATCTAAAAACGCTCTATTACACTGTTTTGTTCACAATTACGATATTTGCATAACCTCACAGTTTTTCACCAACTTATTGCAGTACAGAACGCTGTATCTCGCTAAATGACATTGTTCTTTAAGGTTTCACGATGCTTGCATGCGATTTAACGAGAATATCACATAGCAGTTTCGCACTTGTAACGGTAGAACACGCAGTATTTGGCTTGTTCATGCCGTTTTGTGTGCTTTCACAACATTTCACCTATCGCAGTTTAATACTCGCTATAAAACAACACTATCTCGTTAGATGACGTCGTTTTTGGTAGTTTCACGACGCTACCTAGCTTAACTAACCTAACCTAACCTAACCTTCGCACTTCTATCGTTAGAAAACGTTTTACTCGCCACTTTATAATGTTTTCTACAAGATTACGACGGTTTCATGCGCTTTCACATTAGATATCGTAGTTCCCGACTTGTAATGTTGAAAAACACTACATCTCACTAAGTGACATTGTTTAATGCGGTTTTACGACGGTTGATATGTCAACCTAACCTAACATTCGCACTTGTATCTAAAGACGCTCAATTACACTGTTTCGTTCACAATTACGATATTTGCTTGACCTCACAGTTTCTCACCAACTTATTACAGTACAGAACGCTGTATCTCGCTAAATGACATCGTTCTTTAAGGTTTCACGATACTTGCATGCGCTTTACCGAGAATGTCACAACATAGCACTTTCGCACTTGTAACGGTACAACACGCAGTATTTGGCTTGTTCATGCCGTTTTGTGTGCTTTCACAACATTTTACCTATCGCAGTTTCGTACTCGCAATAAAACAACACTATCTCTTTAGATGACGTCGTTTTTGGTGGTTTCACGACGCTACCTAGCTTAAACTAACATAACTCAACCTATCATAACCTTCGCACTTATATCGTTAGAAAACGTTTTACTCGCTACTTTACATTGCTTTCTACAACATTACGACGGTTTCAAGCGCTTTCACATTAGATATCGCAGTTCCCAACTTGTAAAGGTGAAAAACACTGCATCTCACTAAGTGACATTGTTTATTGCGGTTTTACGACGGTTCATACCTTAACCTAACGTAACCTAACCTAACCTAACCCAACCTAACCTAACATAACCTAACCTAACCTAACCTAACCAAACCTAACCTAACGTAACCTAACCTAACCTAACCTAACCTAACGACGTTTGCAAGCGCTTTCACATTAGATATCGCAGTTCCCAACTTGTAATGGTGAAAAACACTGCATATCACTAAGTGACATTGTTTAATGCGGTTTTACGACGGTTCATATCTTAACCTAACCTAACATTCGTACTTGTATTGAAAAACGCTCTATTACACTGTTTCGTTCACAATTACGATATTTGCATAACCTCACAGTTTTTCACCAACTTATTGCAGTACAGAACGCTGTATCTCGCTAAATGACATCGTTCTTTAAGGTTTCACGATGCTTGCATGCGCGTTAACGAGAATATCACAATATAGCAGTTTCGCACTTGTAACGGTAGAACACGCAGTATTTGGCTTGTTTATGCCGTTTTGTGTGCATTCACAACATTTCACCTATCGCAGTTTAATACTCGCAATAAAACAACATTATCTCGTTAGATGACGTCGTTTTTGGTAGTTTCACGACGCTACCTAGCTTAAACTAACCTAACCTAACCTAACCTTCGCACTTCTATCGTTAGAAAACGTTTTATTCGCTACTTTACAATGTTTTCTACAAGATTACGACGGTTTCATGCGCTTTCACATTAGATATCGCAGTTCCCGACTTGTAATGTTGAAAAACACTACATCTCACTAAGTGACATTGTTTAATGCGGTTTTACGACGGTTGATATGTCAACCTAACCTAACATTCGCACTTGTATCTAAAGACGCTCAACTACACTGTTTCGTTCACAATTACGATATTTGCTTGAACTCACAGTTTCTCACCAACTTATTACAGTACAGAACGCTGTATCTCGCTAAATGACATCGTTCTTTAAGGTTTCACGATACTTGCATGCGCTTTACCGAGAATGTCACAACATAGCACTTTCGCACTTGTAACGGTACAACACGCAGTATTTGGCTTGTTCATGCCGTTTTGTGTGCTTTCACAACATTTTACCTATCGCAGTTTCGTACTCGCAATAAAACAACACTATCTCGTTAGATGACGTCGTTTTTGGTGGTTTCACGACGCTACCTAGCTTAAACTAACATAACTCAACCTAACATAACCTTCGCACTTATATCGTTAGAAAACGTTTTACTCGCTACTTTACATTGCTTTCTACAACATTACGACGGTTTCAAGCGCTTTCACATTAGATATCGCAGTTCCCAACTTGTAAAGGTGAAAAACACTGCATCTCACTAAGTGACATTGTTTATTGTGGTTTTACGACGGTTCATACCTTAACCTAACGTAACCTAACCTAACCTAACCCAACCTAACCTAACATAACCTAACCTAACCTAACCTAACCAAACCTAACCTAACGTAACCTAACCTAACCTAACCTAACGACGTTTGCAAGCGCTTTCAAATTAGATATCGCAGTTCCCAACTTGCAATGGTGAAAAACACTGCATCTCACTAAGTGACATTGTTTAATGCGGTTTCACGACGGTTCATATCTTAACCTAACCTAACATTCGCACTTGTATCTAAAGACGCTCAATTACACTGTTTCGTTCACAATTACGATATTTGCATAACCTCACAGTTTTTCACCAACTTATTGCAGTACAGAACGCTGTATCTCGCTAAATGACATCGTTCTTTAAGGTTTCACGATGCTTGCATGCGCTTCAACGAGAATATCACAATATAGCAGTTTCGCACTTGTAACGGTACAACACGCAGTATTTGGCTTGTTCATGCCGTTTTGAGTGCTTTCACAACATTTTACCTGTCGCAGTTTCGTACTCGCATTAAAACAACACTATCTCGTTAGATGACGTCGTTTTTGGTGGTTTCACGACGCTACCTATCTTAAACTAACATAACTCAAACTAACCGAACCTTCGCATTTCTATCGTTAGAAAACGTTTTATTCGTTACTTTACAATGTTTTCTACAAGATTACGACGGTTTCATGCGCTTTCACATTAGATATCGCAGTTCCCGACTTGTAATGGTGAAAAACACAGCATCTCACTAAGTGACATTGTTTAACGCGGTTTTAGCGCGGTTCATATCTTAACCTAACCTAACCTTACCTAAACCAACCTAACCTAACCTAACCTAACCAAACCTTACCTAACATACCCTAACCTAACCTAACCTAACCTAACCTAACCAAACCTAACCTAACCTAACCTAACCTAACGTAACCTAACCTAACCTAACCTAACCTAACCTAACCTAACCTAACCTAACGACGTTTGCGAGCGCTTTCACATTAGATATCGCAGTTCCCGACTTGTAATGGTGAAAAACACTGCATCTCTCCAAGTGACATTGATTAATGCGGTTTTACGACGGTTCATATCTTAACCTAACCTAACATTCGCACTTGTATTAAAAAACGCTCTATTACACTGTTTCGTTCACAATTAGGATATTTGCATAACCTCACAGTTTTTCACCAACTTATTGCAGTACAGAACGCTGTATCTCGCTAAATGACATTGTTCTTTAAGGTTTCACGATGCTTGCATGCGCTTCAACGAGAATATCACAATATAGCAGTTTCGCACTTGTAACGGTAGAACACGCAGTATTTGGCTTGTTCATGCCATTTTGTGTGCTTTCACAACATTTTACCTATCGCAGTTTAATACTCGCTATAAAACAACACTATCTCGTTAGATGACGTCGTTTTTGGTAGTTTCACGACGCTACCCAGCTTAAACTAACCTAACCTAACCTAACCGTCGCACTTCTATCGTTAGAAAACGTTTTACTCGCCACTTTACAATGTTTTCTACAAGATTACGACGGTTTCATGCGCTTTCACATTAGATATCGTAGTTCCCGACTTGTAATGTTGAAAAACACTACATCTCACTAAGTGACATTGTTTAATGCGGTTTTACGACGGTTGATATGTCAACCTAACCTAACATTCGCACTTGTATGTAAAGACGCTCAATTACACTGTTTCGTTCACAATTACGATATTTGCTTGACCTCACAGTTTCTCGCCAACTTATTACAGTACAGAACGCTGTATCTCGCTAAATGACATCGTTCTTTAAGGTTTCACGATACTTGCATGCGCTTTACCGAGAATGTCACAACGTAGCAGTTTCGCACTTGTAACGGTACAACACGCAGTATTTGGCTTGTTCATGCCGTTTTGTGTGCTTTCACAACATTTTACCTATCGCAGTTTCGTACTCGCAATAAAACAACACTATCTCGTTAGATGACGTCGTTTTTGGTGGTTTCTCGACGCTACATGGCTTAAACTAACATAACTCAACCTAACATAACCTTCGCACTTATATCGTTAGAAAACGTTTTACTCGCTACTTTACATTGCTTTCTACAACATTACGACGGTTTCAAGCGCTTTCACATTAGATATCGCAGTTCCCAACTTGTAAAGGTGAAAAACACTGCATCTCACTAAGTGACATTGTTTATTGCGGTTTTACGACGGTTCATACCTTAACCTAACGTAACCTAACCTAACCTAACCCAACCTAACCTAACATAACCTAACCTAACCTAACCTAACCTAACCTAACCTAACCAAACCTAACCTAACGTAACCTAACCTAACCTAACCTAACCTAACGACGTTTGCAAGTGCTTTCACATTAGATATCGCAGTTCCCAACTTGTAATGGTGAAAAACACTGCATCTCACTAAGTGACATTGTTTAATGCGGTTTTACGACGGTTCATATCTTAACCTAACCTAACATTCGTACTTGTATTGAAAAACGCTCTATTACACTGTTTCGTTCACAATTACGATATTTGCATAACCTCACAGTTTTTCACCAACTTATTGCAGTACAGAACGCTGTATCTCGCTAAATGACATTGTTCTTTAAGGTTTCACGATGCTTGCATGCGCTTTAACGAGAATATCACAATATAGCAGTTTCGCACTTGTAACGGTAGAACACGCAGTATTTGGCTTGTTCATGCCGTTTTGTGTGCTTTCACAACATTTCACCTATCGCAGTTTAATACTCGCTATAAAACAACACTATCTCGTTAGATGACGTCGTTTTTGGTAGTTTCACGACGCTACCTAGCTTAAACTATCCTAACCTAACCTAACCTTCGCACTTCTATCGTTAGAAAACGTTTTACTCGCCACTTTGCAATGTTTTCTACAAGATTACGACGGTTTCATGCGCTTTCACATTAGATATCGTAGTTCCCGACTTGTAATGTTGAAAAACACTACATCTCACTAAGTGACACTGTTTAATGCGGTTTTACGACGGTTGATATGTCAACCTAACCTAACATTCGCACTTGTATCTAAAGACGCTCAATTACACTGTTTCGTTCACAATTACGATATTTGCTTGACCTCACAGTTTCTCACCAACTTATTACAGTACAGAACGCTGTATCTCGCTAAATGACATCGTTCTTTAAGGTTTCACGATACTTGCATGCGCTTTACCGAGAATGTCACAACATAGCAGTTTCGCACTTGTAACGGTACAACACGCAGTATTTGGCTTGTTCATGCCGTTTTGTGTGCTTTCACAACATTTTACCTATCGCAGTTTCGTACTCGCAATAAAACAACACTATCTCGTTAGATGACGTCGTTTTTGGTGGTTTCACGACGCTACCTAGCTTAAACTAACATAACTCAACCTAACATAACCTTCGCCCTTCTATCGTTAGAAAACGTTTTACTCGCTACTTTACATTGCTTTCTACAACATTACGACGGTTTCAAGCGCTTTCACATTAGATATCGCAGTTCCCAACTTGTAAAGGTGAAAAACACTGCATCTCACTAAGTGACATTGTTTATTGCGGTTTTACGACGGTTCATACTTTAACCTAACGTAACCTAACCTAACCTAACCCAACCTAACCTAACATAACCTAACCTAACCTAACCTAACCTAACCTAACCAAACCTAACCTAACGTAACCTAACCTAACCTAACCTAACCTAACCTAACCTAACCTAACGACGTTTGCAAGCGCTTTCACATTAGATATCGCAGTTCCCAACTTGTAATGGTGAAAAACACTGCATCTCACTAAGTGACATTGTTTAATGCGGTTTTACGACGGTTCATATCTTAACCTAACCTAACATTCGTACTTGTATTGAAAAACGCTCTATTACACTGTTTCGTTCACAATTACGATATTTGCATAACCTCACAGTTTTTCACCAACTTATTGCAGTACAGAACACTGTATCTCGCTAAATGATATTGTTCTTTAAGGTTTCACGATGCTTGCATGCGCTTTAACGAGAATATCACAATATAGCAGTTTCGCACTTGTAACGGTAGAACACGCAGTATTTGGCTAGTTCATGCCATTTTGTGTGCTTTCCCAATATTTCACCTATCGCAGTTTCGTACTCGCAATAAAACAACACTATCTCGTTAGATGACATCGTTTTTGGTGGTTTCACGACGCTACCTAGCTCAAACTGAACCTTCGCACTTCTATCGTTAGAAAACGTTTTATTCGCTACTTTACAATGTTTTCTACAAGATTACGACGGTTTCATGCGCTTTCACATTAGATATCGCAGTTCCCGACTTGTAATGGTGGAAAACACAGCATCTCACTAAGTGACATTGTTTAATGCGGTTTTAGCGCGGTTCATATCTTAACCTAACCTAACCTTACCTAACCCAACCTAACCTAACCTAACCTAACCAAACCTTACCTAACATACCCTAACCTAACCTAACCTAACCTAACCTAACCTAACGACGTTTGCAAGCGCTTTCACATTAGATATCGCAGTTCCCGACTTGTAATGGTGAAAACACTGCATCTCACTAAGTGACATTGTTTAATGCGGTTTTACGACGGTTCATACCTTAACCTAACCTAACCTAACCTAACCTTACCTAACCTAACCTAACCTAACCCAACCCAACTTAACCTAACCTAACCTAACCTAACCTAAACTAACCTAACCCAACCTAACCTAACCTAACCTAACCTAACCCAACCTAACCCAACCCATCCCAACCTAACCTAACCTAAGCTAACCTAACCTAACCTAACCAAACCTAACCTAACCTAACTTAACCTAACCTAACGTAACCTAACCTAACCTATTCTAACGTAACCTAACCTTACCTGACCTAACCTAACCTAACGTAACCTAACCTAACCTAACATAACCTAACGTAACCTAACCTAACCTAACCTAACGTAACCTAACCTAACCTAACCCAACCTAACCCAACCCAACCC
Organism: Rhipicephalus microplus; assembly: GCF_043290135.1. NCBI lineage: Eukaryota > Metazoa > Arthropoda > Arachnida > Ixodida > Ixodidae > Rhipicephalus > Rhipicephalus microplus. The sequence goes on from NW_027464678.1 coordinate 791,435, forward strand.
AACCCAACAACACCCAACCCAACATAACCTAACCTAACCTAACCTTACCTAACCTAACCAAATTATCCTTACCTAACCTAACCTAACGTAACCTAACCTAACCTAACCTAACGTAACCTAACCTAACGTAACCTAACCTAACCTAACCTAACCTAATCTAACCTAACCTAACCTAACCTAACCTAACCAAACCTAACCTAACCTAACCAAACCTAACCTAACCTAACCTAACCTAACGACGGTTGCAAGCGCTTTCACATTAAATATCGCAGTTCCCCACTTTTAATGGTGAAAAACACTACATCTCACTAAGTGACATTGTTTAATGCGGTTTTACGACGGTTGATATGTCAACCTAACCTAACATTCGCACTTGTATCTAAAGACGCTCAATTACACTGTTTCGTTCACAATTACGATATTTGCTTGACCTCACAGTTTCTCACCAACTTATTACAGTACAGAACGCTGTATCTCGCTAAATGACATCGTTCTTTAAGGTTTCACGATACTTGCATGCGCTTTACCGAGAATGTCACAACATAGCACTTTCGCACTTGTAACGGTACAACACGCAGTATTTGGCTTGTTCATGCCGTTTTGTGTGCTTTCACAACATTTTACCTATCGCAGTTTCGTACTCGCAATAAAACAACACTATCTCTTTAGATGACGTCGTTTTTGGTGGTTTCACGACGCTACCTAGCTTAAACTAACATAACTCAACCTATCATAACCTTCGCACTTATATCGTTAGAAAACGTTTTACTCGCTACTTTACATTGCTTTCTACAACATTACGACGGTTTCAAGCGCTTTCACATTAGATATCGCAGTTCCCAACTTGTAAAGGTGAAAAACACTGCATCTCACTAAGTGACATTGTTTATTGCGGTTTTACGACGGTTCATACCTTAACCTAACGTAACCTAACCTAACCTAACCCAACCTAACCTAACATAACCTAACCTAACCTAACCTAACCAAACCTAACCTAACGTAACCTAACCTAACCTAACCTAACCTAACGACGTTTGCAAGCGCTTTCACATTAGATATCGCAGTTCCCAACTTGTAATGGTGAAAAACACTGCATATCACTAAGTGACATTGTTTAATGCGGTTTTACGACGGTTCATATCTTAACCTAACCTAACATTCGTACTTGTATTGAAAAACGCTCTATTACACTGTTTCGTTCACAATTACGATATTTGCATAACCTCACAGTTTTTCACCAACTTATTGCAGTACAGAACGCTGTATCTCGCTAAATGACATCGTTCTTTAAGGTTTCACGATGCTTGCATGCGCGTTAACGAGAATATCACAATATAGCAGTTTCGCACTTGTAACGGTAGAACACGCAGTATTTGGCTTGTTTATGCCGTTTTGTGTGCATTCACAACATTTCACCTATCGCAGTTTAATACTCGCAATAAAACAACATTATCTCGTTAGATGACGTCGTTTTTGGTAGTTTCACGACGCTACCTAGCTTAAACTAACCTAACCTAACCTAACCTTCGCACTTCTATCGTTAGAAAACGTTTTATTCGCTACTTTACAATGTTTTCTACAAGATTACGACGGTTTCATGCGCTTTCACATTAGATATCGCAGTTCCCGACTTGTAATGTTGAAAAACACTACATCTCACTAAGTGACATTGTTTAATGCGGTTTTACGACGGTTGATATGTCAACCTAACCTAACATTCGCACTTGTATCTAAAGACGCTCAACTACACTGTTTCGTTCACAATTACGATATTTGCTTGAACTCACAGTTTCTCACCAACTTATTACAGTACAGAACGCTGTATCTCGCTAAATGACATCGTTCTTTAAGGTTTCACGATACTTGCATGCGCTTTACCGAGAATGTCACAACATAGCACTTTCGCACTTGTAACGGTACAACACGCAGTATTTGGCTTGTTCATGCCGTTTTGTGTGCTTTCACAACATTTTACCTATCGCAGTTTCGTACTCGCAATAAAACAACACTATCTCGTTAGATGACGTCGTTTTTGGTGGTTTCACGACGCTACCTAGCTTAAACTAACATAACTCAACCTAACATAACCTTCGCACTTATATCGTTAGAAAACGTTTTACTCGCTACTTTACATTGCTTTCTACAACATTACGACGGTTTCAAGCGCTTTCACATTAGATATCGCAGTTCCCAACTTGTAAAGGTGAAAAACACTGCATCTCACTAAGTGACATTGTTTATTGTGGTTTTACGACGGTTCATACCTTAACCTAACGTAACCTAACCTAACCTAACCCAACCTAACCTAACATAACCTAACCTAACCTAACCTAACCAAACCTAACCTAACGTAACCTAACCTAACCTAACCTAACGACGTTTGCAAGCGCTTTCAAATTAGATATCGCAGTTCCCAACTTGCAATGGTGAAAAACACTGCATCTCACTAAGTGACATTGTTTAATGCGGTTTCACGACGGTTCATATCTTAACCTAACCTAACATTCGCACTTGTATCTAAAGACGCTCAATTACACTGTTTCGTTCACAATTACGATATTTGCATAACCTCACAGTTTTTCACCAACTTATTGCAGTACAGAACGCTGTATCTCGCTAAATGACATCGTTCTTTAAGGTTTCACGATGCTTGCATGCGCTTCAACGAGAATATCACAATATAGCAGTTTCGCACTTGTAACGGTACAACACGCAGTATTTGGCTTGTTCATGCCGTTTTGAGTGCTTTCACAACATTTTACCTGTCGCAGTTTCGTACTCGCATTAAAACAACACTATCTCGTTAGATGACGTCGTTTTTGGTGGTTTCACGACGCTACCTATCTTAAACTAACATAACTCAAACTAACCGAACCTTCGCATTTCTATCGTTAGAAAACGTTTTATTCGTTACTTTACAATGTTTTCTACAAGATTACGACGGTTTCATGCGCTTTCACATTAGATATCGCAGTTCCCGACTTGTAATGGTGAAAAACACAGCATCTCACTAAGTGACATTGTTTAACGCGGTTTTAGCGCGGTTCATATCTTAACCTAACCTAACCTTACCTAAACCAACCTAACCTAACCTAACCTAACCAAACCTTACCTAACATACCCTAACCTAACCTAACCTAACCTAACCTAACCAAACCTAACCTAACCTAACCTAACCTAACGTAACCTAACCTAACCTAACCTAACCTAACCTAACCTAACCTAACCTAACCTAACGACGTTTGCGAGCGCTTTCACATTAGATATCGCAGTTCCCGACTTGTAATGGTGAAAAACACTGCATCTCTCCAAGTGACATTGATTAATGCGGTTTTACGACGGTTCATATCTTAACCTAACCTAACATTCGCACTTGTATTAAAAAACGCTCTATTACACTGTTTCGTTCACAATTAGGATATTTGCATAACCTCACAGTTTTTCACCAACTTATTGCAGTACAGAACGCTGTATCTCGCTAAATGACATTGTTCTTTAAGGTTTCACGATGCTTGCATGCGCTTTAACGAGAATATCACAATATAGCAGTTTCGCACTTGTAACGGTAGAACACGCAGTATTTGGCTTGTTCATGCCATTTTGTGTGCTTTCACAACATTTTACCTATCGCAGTTTAATACTCGCTATAAAACAACACTATCTCGTTAGATGACGTCGTTTTTGGTAGTTTCACGACGCTACCCAGCTTAAACTAACCTAACCTAACCTAACCGTCGCACTTCTATCGTTAGAAAACGTTTTACTCGCCACTTTACAATGTTTTCTACAAGATTACGACGGTTTCATGCGCTTTCACATTAGATATCGTAGTTCCCGACTTGTAATGTTGAAAAACACTACATCTCACTAAGTGACATTGTTTAATGCGGTTTTACGACGGTTGATATGTCAACCTAACCTAACATTCGCACTTGTATGTAAAGACGCTCAATTACACTGTTTCGTTCACAATTACGATATTTGCTTGACCTCACAGTTTCTCGCCAACTTATTACAGTACAGAACGCTGTATCTCGCTAAATGACATCGTTCTTTAAGGTTTCACGATACTTGCATGCGCTTTACCGAGAATGTCACAACGTAGCAGTTTCGCACTTGTAACGGTACAACACGCAGTATTTGGCTTGTTCATGCCGTTTTGTGTGCTTTCACATTTTACCTATCGCAGTTTCGTACTCGCAATAAAACAACACTATCTCGTTAGATGACGTCGTTTTTGGTGGTTTCTCGACGCTACATGGCTTAAACTAACATAACTCAACCTAACATAACCTTCGCACTTATATCGTTAGAAAACGTTTTACTCGCTACTTTACATTGCTTTCTACAACATTACGACGGTTTCAAGCGCTTTCACATTAGATATCGCAGTTCCCAACTTGTAAAGGTGAAAAACACTGCATCTCACTAAGTGACATTGTTTATTGCGGTTTTACGACGGTTCATACCTTAACCTAACGTAACCTAACCTAACCTAACCCAACCTAACCTAACATAACCTAACCTAACCTAACCTAACCTAACCTAACCTAACCTAACCTAACCAAACCTAACCTAACGTAACCTAACCTAACCTAACCTAACCTAACGACGTTTGCAAGTGCTTTCACATTAGATATCGCAGTTCCCAACTTGTAATGGTGAAAAACACTGCATCTCACTAAGTGACATTGTTTAATGCGGTTTTACGACGGTTCATATCTTAACCTAACCTAACATTCGTACTTGTATTGAAAAACGCTCTATTACACTGTTTCGTTCACAATTACGATATTTGCATAACCTCACAGTTTTTCACCAACTTATTGCAGTACAGAACGCTGTATCTCGCTAAATGACATTGTTCTTTAAGGTTTCACGATGCTTGCATGCGCTTTAACGAGAATATCACAATATAGCAGTTTCGCACTTGTAACGGTAGAACACGCAGTATTTGGCTTGTTCATGCCGTTTTGTGTGCTTTCACAACATTTCACCTATCGCAGTTTAATACTCGCTATAAAACAACACTATCTCGTTAGATGACGTCGTTTTTGGTAGTTTCACGACGCTACCTAGCTTAAACTATCCTAACCTAACCTAACCTTCGCACTTCTATCGTTAGAAAACGTTTTACTCGCCACTTTGCAATGTTTTCTACAAGATTACGACGGTTTCATGCGCTTTCACATTAGATATCGTAGTTCCCGACTTGTAATGTTGAAAAACACTACATCTCACTAAGTGACACTGTTTAATGCGGTTTTACGACGGTTGATATGTCAACCTAACCTAACATTCGCACTTGTATCTAAAGACGCTCAATTACACTGTTTCGTTCACAATTACGATATTTGCTTGACCTCACAGTTTCTCACCAACTTATTACAGTACAGAACGCTGTATCTCGCTAAATGACATCGTTCTTTAAGGTTTCACGATACTTGCATGCGCTTTACCGAGAATGTCACAACATAGCAGTTTCGCACTTGTAACGGTACAACACGCAGTATTTGGCTTGTTCATGCCGTTTTGTGTGCTTTCACAACATTTTACCTATCGCAGTTTCGTACTCGCAATAAAACAACACTATCTCGTTAGATGACGTCGTTTTTGGTGGTTTCACGACGCTACCTAGCTTAAACTAACATAACTCAACCTAACATAACCTTCGCCCTTCTATCGTTAGAAAACGTTTTACTCGCTACTTTACATTGCTTTCTACAACATTACGACGGTTTCAAGCGCTTTCACATTAGATATCGCAGTTCCCAACTTGTAAAGGTGAAAAACACTGCATCTCACTAAGTGACATTGTTTATTGCGGTTTTACGACGGTTCATACTTTAACCTAACGTAACCTAACCTAACCTAACCCAACCTAACCTAACATAACCTAACCTAACCTAACCTAACCTAACCTAACCAAACCTAACCTAACGTAACCTAACCTAACCTAACCTAACCTAACCTAACCTAACCTAACGACGTTTGCAAGCGCTTTCACATTAGATATCGCAGTTCCCAACTTGTAATGGTGAAAAACACTGCATCTCACTAAGTGACATTGTTTAATGCGGTTTTACGACGGTTCATATCTTAACCTAACCTAACATTCGTACTTGTATTGAAAAACGCTCTATTACACTGTTTCGTTCACAATTACGATATTTGCATAACCTCACAGTTTTTCACCAACTTATTGCAGTACAGAACACTGTATCTCGCTAAATGATATTGTTCTTTAAGGTTTCACGATGCTTGCATGCGCTTTAACGAGAATATCACAATATAGCAGTTTCGCACTTGTAACGGTAGAACACGCAGTATTTGGCTAGTTCATGCCATTTTGTGTGCTTTCCCAATATTTCACCTATCGCAGTTTCGTACTCGCAATAAAACAACACTATCTCGTTAGATGACATCGTTTTTGGTGGTTTCACGACGCTACCTAGCTCAAACTGAACCTTCGCACTTCTATCGTTAGAAAACGTTTTATTCGCTACTTTACAATGTTTTCTACAAGATTACGACGGTTTCATGCGCTTTCACATTAGATATCGCAGTTCCCGACTTGTAATGGTGGAAAACACAGCATCTCACTAAGTGACATTGTTTAATGCGGTTTTAGCGCGGTTCATATCTTAACCTAACCTAACCTTACCTAACCCAACCTAACCTAACCTAACCTAACCAAACCTTACCTAACATACCCTAACCTAACCTAACCTAACCTAACCTAACGACGTTTGCAAGCGCTTTCACATTAGATATCGCAGTTCCCGACTTGTAATGGTGAAAACACTGCATCTCACTAAGTGACATTGTTTAATGCGGTTTTACGACGGTTCATACCTTAACCTAACCTAACCTAACCTAACCTTACCTAACCTAACCTAACCTAACCCAACCCAACTTAACCTAACCTAACCTAACCTAACCTAAACTAACCTAACCCAACCTAACCTAACCTAACCTAACCTAACCCAACCTAACCCAACCCATCCCAACCTAACCTAACCTAAGCTAACCTAACCTAACCTAACCAAACCTAACCTAACCTAACTTAACCTAACCTAACGTAACCTAACCTAACCTATTCTAACGTAACCTAACCTTACCTGACCTAACCTAACCTAACGTAACCTAACCTAACCTAACATAACCTAACGTAACCTAACCTAACCTAACCTAACGTAACCTAACCTAACCTAACCCAACCTAACCCAACCCAACCCAACCCAACAACACCCAACCCAACATAACCTAACCTAACCTAACCTTACCTAACCTAACCAAATTATCCTTACCTAACCTAACCTAACGTAACCTAACCTAACCTAACCTAACGTAACCTAACCTAACGTAACCTAACCTAACCTAACCTAACCTAATCTAACCTAACCTAACCTAACCTAACCTAACCAAACCTAACCTAACCTAACCAAACCTAACCTAACCTAACCTAACCTAACGACGGTTGCAAGCGCTTTCACATTAAATATCGCAGTTCCCCACTTTTAATGGTGAAAAACACTGCATCTCAGTAATTGACATTGTTTAATGCGGTTTTACGACGGTTCATATCTTAACCTAACCTAACATTCGCACTTGTATCTAAAAACGCTCTATTACACTGTTTTGTTCACAATTACGATATTTGCATAACCTCACAGTTTTTCACCAACTTATTGCAGTACAGAACGCTGTATCTCGCTAAATGACATTGTTCTTTAAGGTTTCACGATGCTTGCATGCGATTTAACGAGAATATCACAATATAGCAGTTTCGCACTTGTAACGGTAGAACACGCAGTATTTGGCTTGTTCATGCCGTTTTGTGTGCTTTCACAACATTTCACCTATCGCAGTTTAATACTCGCTATAAAACAACACTATCTCGTTAGATGACGTCGTTTTTGGTAGTTTCACGACGCTACCTAGCTTAACTAACCTAACCTAACCTAACCTTCGCACTTCTATCGTTAGAAAACGTTTTACTCGCCACTTTATAATGTTTTCTACAAGATTACGACGGTTTCATGCGCTTTCACATTAGATATCGTAGTTCCCGACTTGTAATGTTGAAAAACACTACATCTCACTAAGTGACATTGTTTAATGCGGTTTTACGACGGTTGATATGTCAACCTAACCTAACATTCGCACTTGTATCTAAAGACGCTCAATTACACTGTTTCGTTCACAATTACGATATTTGCTTGACCTCACAGTTTCTCACCAACTTATTACAGTACAGAACGCTGTATCTCGCTAAATGACATCGTTCTTTAAGGTTTCACGATACTTGCATGCGCTTTACCGAGAATGTCACAACATAGCACTTTCGCACTTGTAACGGTACAACACGCAGTATTTGGCTTGTTCATGCCGTTTTGTGTGCTTTCACAACATTTTACCTATCGCAGTTTCGTACTCGCAATAAAACAACACTATCTCGTTAGATGACGTCGTTTTTGGTGGTTTCACGACGCTACCTAGCTTAAACTAACATAACTCAACCTAACATAACCTTCGCACTTATATCGTTAGAAAACGTTTTACTCGCTACTTTACATTGCTTTCTACAACAATACGACGGTTTCAAGCGCTTTCACATTAGATATCGCAGTTCCCAACTTGTAAAGGTGAAAAACACTGCATCTCACTAAGTGACATTGTTTATTGCGGTTTTACGACGGTTCATACCTTAACCTAACGTAACCTAACCTAACCTAACCCAACCTAACCTAACATAACCTAACCTAACCTAACCTAACCAAACCTAACCTAACGTAACCTAACCTAACCTAACCTAACCTAACCTAACCTAACCTAACCTAACGACGTTTGCAAGCGCTTTCACATTAGATATCGCAGTTCCCAACTTGTAATGGTGAAAAACACTGCATCTCACTAAGTGACATTGTTTAATGCGGTTTCACGACGGTTCATATCTTAACCTAACCTAACATTCGTACTTGTATTGAAAAACGCTCTATTACACTGTTTCGTTCACAATTACGATATTTGCATAACCTCACAGTTTTTCACCAACTTATTGCAGTACAGAACGCTGTATCTCGCTAAATGACATTGTTCTTTAAGGTTTCACGATGCTTGCATGCGCTTTAACGAGAATATCACAATATAGCAGTTTCGCACTTGTAACGGTAGAACACGAAGTATTTGGCTTGTTCATGCCGTTTTGTGTGCATTCACAACATTTCACCTATCGCAGTTTAATACTCGCAATAAAACAACATTATCTCGTTAGATGACGTCGTTTTTGGTAGTTTCACGACGCTACCTAGCTTAAACTAACCTAACCTAACCTAACCTTCGCACTTCTATCGTTAGAAAACGTTTTACTTGCAGTTTTACAATGTTTTCTACAAGATTACGACGGTTTCATGCGCTTTCACATTAGATATCGTAGTTCCCGACTTGTAATGTTGAAAAACACTACATCTCACTAAGTGACATTGTTTAATGCGGTTTTACGACGGTTGATATCTCAACCTAACCTAACATTCGCACTTGTATCTAAATACGCTCAATTACACTGTTTCGTTCACAATTACGATATTTGCTTGACCTCACAGTTTCTCACCAACTTATTACAGTACAGAACGCTGTATCTCGCTAGATGACATCGTTCTTTAAGGTTTCACGATACTTGCATGCGCTTTAACGAGAATATCACAATAAAGCAGTTTCGCACTTGTAACGGCACAAGACGCAGTATCTGGCTAGTTCATGCCATTTTGTGTGCTTTCCCAATATTTCACCTATCGCTGTTTCGTACTCGCAATAAAACAACACTATCTCGTTAGATGACATCGTTTTTGGTGGTTTCACGACGCTACCTAGCTCAAACTAACCGAACCTTCGCACTTCTATCGTTAGAAAACGTTTTATTCGCTACTTTACAATGTTTTCTACAAGATTACGACGGTTTCATGCGCTTTCACATTAGATATCGCAGTTCCCGACTTGTAATGGTGGAAAACACAGCATCTCACTAAGTGACATTGTTTAATGCGGTTTTAGCGCGGTTCATATCTTAACCTAACCTAACCTTACCTAACCCAACCTAACCTAACCTAACCTAACCAAACCTTACCTAACATACCCTAACCTAACCTAACCTAACCTAACCAAACCTAACCTAACCTAACCTAACCTAACCTAACGACGTTTGCAAGCGCTTTCACATTAGATATCGCAGTTCCCGACTTGTAATGGTGAAAACACTGCAACTCACTAAGTGACATTGTTTAATGCGGTTTTACGACGGTTCATACCTTAACCTAACCTAACCTAACCTAACCTAACCTTACCTAACCTAACCTAACCTAACCCAACCCAACTTAACCTAACCTAACCTAACCTAACCTAAACTAACCTAACCCAACCTAACCTAACCTAACCTAACCCAACCTAACCCAACCCATCCCAACCTAACCTAACCTAAGCTAACCTAACCTAACCTAACCAAACCTAACCTAACCTAACTTAACCTAACCTAACGTAACCTAACCTAACCTATTCTAACGTAACCTAACCTTACCTGACCTAACCTAACCTAACGTAACCTAACGTAACCTAACCTAACCTAACATAACCTAACGTAACCTAACCTAACCTAACCTAACGTAACCTAACCTAACCTAACCCAACCTAACCCAACCCAACCCAACCCAACACCCAACCCAACCTAACCTAACCTAACCTAACCTTACCTAACCTAACCAAATTATCCTTACCTAACCTAACCTAACCTAACGTAACCTAACCTAACCTAACCTAACCTAACCTAACCTAACCTAACCCAACCTAACCTAACCTAACCTAACCTAACCCAACTCAACCCAACCTAACCTAATCTAACCTAACCTAACCTAACCTAACCAAACCTAACCTAACCTAACCTAACCTAACCTAACGACGGTTGCAAGCGCTTTTACATTAAATATCGCAGTTCCCCACTTTTAATGGTGAAAAACACTGCATCTCAGTAATTGACATTGTTTAATGCGGTTTTACGACGGTTCATATCTTAACCTAACCTAACATTCGCACTTGTATCTAAAAACGCTCTATTACACTGTTTTGTTCACAATTACGATATTTGCATAACCTCACAGTTTTTCACCAACTTATTGCAGTACAGAACGCTGTATCTCGCTAAATGACATTGTTCTTTAAGGTTTCACGATGCTTGCATGCGATTTAACGAGAATATCACATAGCAGTTTCGCACTTGTAACGGTAGAACACGCAGTATTTGGCTTGTTCATGCCGTTTTGTGTGCTTTCACAACATTTCACCTATCGCAGTTTAATACTCGCTATAAAACAACACTATCTCGTTAGATGACGTCGTTTGTGGTAGTTTCACGACGCTACCTAGCTTAACTAACCTAACCTAACCTAACCTTCGCACTTCTATCGTTAGAAAACGTTTTACTCGCCACTTTATAATGTTTTCTACAAGATTACGACGGTTTCATGCGCTTTCACATTAGATATCGTAGTTCCCGACTTGTAATGTTGAAAAACACTACATCTCACTAAGTGACATTGTTTAATGCGGTTTTACGACGGTTGATATGTCAACCTAACCTAACATTCGCACTTGTATCTAAAGACGCTCAATTACACTGTTTCGTTCACAATTACGATATTTGCTTGACCTCACAGTTTCTCACCAACTTATTACAGTACAGAACGCTGTATCTCGCTAAATGACATCGTTCTTTAAGGTTTCACGATACTTGCATGCGCTTTACCGAGAATGTCACAACATAGCACTTTCGCACTTGTAACGGTACAACACGCAGTATTTGGCTTGTTCATGCCGTTTTGTGTGCTTTCACAACATTTTACCTATCGCAGTTTCGTACTCGCAATAAAACAACACTATCTCGTTAGATGACGTCGTTTTTGGTGGTTTCACGACGCTACCTAGCTTAAACTAACATAACTCAACCTATCATAACCTTCGCACTTATATCGTTAGAAAACGTTTTACTCGCTACTTTACATTGCTTTCTACAACATTACGACGGTTTCAAGCGCTTTCACATTAGATATCGCAGTTCCCAACTTGTAAAGGTGAAAAACACTGCATCTCACTAAGTGACATTGTTTATTGCGGTTTTACGACGGTTCATACCTTAACCTAACGTAACCTAACCTAACCTAACCCAACCTAACCTAACATAACCTAACCTAACCTAACCTAACCAAACCTAACCTAACGTAACCTAACCTAACCTAACCTAACCTAACGACGTTTGCAAGCGCTTTCACATTAGATATCGCAGTTCCCAACTTGTAATGGTGAAAAACACTGCATATCACTAAGTGACATTGTTTAATGCGGTTTTACGACGGTTCATATCTTAACCTAACCTAACATTCGTACTTGTATTGAAAAACGCTCTATTACACTGTTTCGTTCACAATTACGATATTTGCATAACCTCACAGTTTTTCACCAACTTATTGCAGTACAGAACGCTGTATCTCGCTAAATGACATCGTTCTTTAAGGTTTCACGATGCTTGCATGCGCGTTAACGAGAATATCACAATATAGCAGTTTCGCACTTGTAACGGTAGAACACGCAGTATTTGGCTTGTTTATGCCGTTTTGTGTGCATTCACAACATTTCACCTATCGCAGTTTAATACTCGCAATAAAACAACATTATCTCGTTAGATGACGTCGTTTTTGGTAGTTTCACGACGCTACCTAGCTTAAACTAACCTAACCTAACCTAACCTTCGCACTTCTATCGTTAGAAAACGTTTACTCGCAACTTGTGACAGGTTCAGTAAATAAAGCCAGTCGAGCTAGCTGTGAAACGTTAATCTCTCACGAGAAAAGGAAGTGAGCGTTTGATTTGCAAAAAAAAAATTATACTTTCACAAACACACAAAAAAAACCACAAAAAGGAAAATACTAAGATCAGAAAAATGTTAACTAATTAGCACTGTCAGTTTCGTTAGCGAGCGGAAACCTCTAAGAGTCTAAACAGTCCTTTTCGTTAAAGTCCTCGTGTTTGAGTCCGGACGCGAGAGAAGACGGATACGGCTCACCAGCGGTTCACGCCCTTCAATAGTCCATTGGGGAAGCTGCCGTGGTGAGAGTGCATAAGCTCGGGCCCGTAGCCCGACGGCTTTCTCCCGCTCCCGGTAGACGTCATCTGCTGCGCTGTCTTCCGCTCGAACATCAGACCAAGGTCTTGCCAAGGATTCGCCAATAGCCGCTGCGGTTGAATGGTCACCAGGACCCCGTGGAAACAGTCGCCAGCTAGGTGGATGCCCTGACGCCCAGGAGGTACTCGCACCCGACGAGGTCGCACGCCACACCCTAGCCTTCTTCTCCCAAGCACGAGCCCGAATCTCTTCTTCCTCGTTCTTCGATGCCCTGGCTCTGGATTTTTCTCCCATTCCCTTGAATTTTCTTCTTTTTCCAATCGCCAGTGTTCGCCGCACTGGCGCAATACGCCATCTTGCACACATTGTCAGTAGTTCATCTTACGCGCCAAATTTGAAAGTCACTTGACTCGCGCACTTCACTCACAACAAGAGTCCCCCCTTTGAAAAGTTTCTTTTGCGAAGAAAAATAAACTGCAGTTCAGTGCGCGAGAAGTCACCACGCGTCGTCCATTCACAAGATGTCCTTAACAAACAAACAACTTGAAGTAGTCGCTTGTCTCGAGAAAACGTAAAAATTCACAACCGGCTCATATAATCTGCGCCGACATTTTCAGAGCCTCTAATGTGCTCGACTCGGAATGAATATTCTTGTAACGCGAGGCTCCACCGTAATACCCTACTGTTCAGGTGTTTTGCCCTTAAGAGATACTGCAGTGGTTGGTGATCGGTCTGTACGACAAATGACGTTCCGTACAGAAAAACATGATACTTTTCTATCGCCCAGACCAACGCTAAGCATTCCCTCTCGATTGCTGAGTATCTCTTTTCGCGAGGCTGAAGTTGACGACTGGCATATGACACAGGGTGGAGGATGCCATCATGCTCTTGCATAAGGATAGCGCCTATACAAGAATCAGAGGCGTCAGACCGAAGCACGAATTCTCTTTTCAGATCGGGTGCTTTGACGATTGGCCCAGAAGACAAAGCCTTTTTGAGTGATTCAAACGCTTCTTCTCTATCCGTGGTCCACGTAATCTTGTTTTTCTCCATCTTCCTCGTCATCTCAGTGAGCGGCTGTGCTTTCTCGGCGTACCGAGGTATCAGGTCACGGTAATAGCCAGCCAGTCCAAGGAATGACCGGAGTTGCTTCTTTGTCTCAGGCTTAGAAGCACAGGTGATCTTCTGTATCGTGCTTTCGACTGGCCGTATGTTGCCATCTCCCAATCGATGTCCCAAAAAGGTGACTGTGCTCATAGCCACTTCACATTTCTGTGGCTTGATCCTTAGTCCGGCTTGTCGTATCCTGGCAAAAAATTGCTTCAAAGTTGTTAGATGTTCTTCCCACGTAGTGGTAGCCACCAGTACGTCGTCTATGTAATGAACGACGTTGGGTATTCCAAGCAATAACTTTCTCATCAGACGAGTGAAGACCGCGGATGCGGTCTTGATGCCAAAAGGCATATACAGGAAATGATAATGCCCTGATTGGCTTGAAAAGGCGGTCTTTTGCTGCGAGTCTTTTGCGAGAGGAACCTGCCAATATCCTTTAGTTAAATCAAACTTCGAGAACCATTTCTTTGTTCCCACTTCGGCAAACAAGTGATCAGTTCTGGGTATAGGTTCTGCATCAGATACCAGAACATTGTTTATACGGCGAAAGTCTATACAGGCCCTGTAGCCATTGTCTGGCTTTTTGACTAGTACCAAAGGAGAATTATATGGTGACTCTGAGGGTTCTATAATGCCAAGTTGCAACATGTCTTGCACTTCCTTTTCAACGACTTCCTTCATAGAGAATGGCAATGGGTATTGTGGGGTGTTAACTGGTTCTGAACTGGTCGTTTGTAACCGACACTCCACAAGGTTTGTTTTACCTGGGATCTCCGAGAATACGTCTTCGTAGGTACTTAAGATGTCCCGTATCTCCACCCGCTGTCGCTCCCCGATTTCATCTCCAAGCTTTATGGAGTCAATACCGCAGCTACCCTGTACTTTGAAAGTTGGTAGTGGTTTCTCAGACTCCTCTTCCTCCAGAACGACAAAAGATGATGTCTGAGGAAGCTGTTCTTCACGGCGTTCTTCATACTTTTTCAGCATGTTTATGTGGAAAAGTTTTTTGCTGTGTCCAAGGTCCAGCCAGTAGTCATAGTCGTTTTTCTTTTCTATGACTGGAAACGGCCCTTTCCAATGCATCAATAACTTGTTGTTGCTTGTGGGAAGCAAGATCAATGCACGGTCACCAGCTTTCAGGTCCCGTTGCTTGCTGTGGCGGTCGTAATACCTTTTCTGCGACACCTGTGCTCGGCTCAGGTTTTGTCGTACCAGCTCTAGTGTCTTCTCAATTCGCTCTCTTAAATCCAGGACATATCCGTACGTCGTCTTAAGTTCTTCGTTCTCCTGATCATGAGTCCATAGCTCTTTCAGGATGCTCAGAGGTCCTCGAATATGTCGGCCATAAATAAGTTCAAATGGTGAGAACCCGGAGCTTGCTTGTGGGGCTTCACGATAAGCAAACAAAAGAGGTGCTAGCAAGCGATCCCAACATTTAGGCTGTTCTTGAACCATTTTGCGGAGCATTTGCTTGAGTGTTCCATTAAACCTCTCTATATATATATCAGCTGCCTCTGCCATGGCTTCCAGAGTCTTGCAGTTCTTCTCCCGTAAGAAGAGCGCCAGTTGACTACTGCAGTTCGCCATGAATTGTTCGGCTACAATCAAGTCACGGACTGAATCGAAATTCCTCTCTGTCTGAGACATTTCTATCCACCTGTCAAAGAAACTTTGGAGTCTCGTGGCATACTGTTTTCCAGTTTCGCCGTCTTCAGGCTTGCTTTTCCGGAATTTCTCACGGTAGCCATCAGCCGTGAAGCGAAAACGCTGGAGCAGTGCCAATTTGACTTCGTCGTATGACAGGGAATCGTTCGGTGACAACCGTCCAAATACCTTCAGAGCCTCTCCGCCAAGGCACAAACTAAGAGCCGTGGCCCACTTTTCCCGTGGCCAATCTTGACCTGTCGCCACTCTCTCAAACCTTTTCAGGTAGGCGTCAAGGTCGTCTCTGTCCTCGTTGAAAACGGGTATAAAGTTATGCGGGTTCACTACCATAGGCGCGTTCCTTTGGTTGCCCGTGTCAGCCACCGTAGGCTGACCGACACCGGCCTCAGCTACTCTCAGGCGCAGTTGCAGCGTCCTCTCTTCTACTTCCAAGTGTCGCTGGCTTGCTTCTCGGGTTTGGTTCTCCGTTTTTGCTACTTCAAGACGTAGCTGTAAATTGCGGCCTTCCAGCTCCAACTGTTCTTTCTTCGCGTCTCTCTCCGCGGCTCGTTCATCGCGCTCACGCGCTTCTCGTGCGTCAAACCAAGCCTGCAATTCTGCTCCCTCCAACCCCATGCGTTCTGCCAGCGCCATCAACTCTCGCGAGCCCATTTTACTTTTTTAGTTAGCCTTACTCAAATCTACCTTTTAGTGGCAAACACTCACGTCCTGTCGTAGCGGACGCCAATTTGTGACAGGTTCAGTAAATAAAGCCAGTCGAGCTAGCTGTGAAACGTTAATCTCTCACGAGAAAAGGAAGTGAGCGTTTGATTTGCAAAAAAAAAATTATACTTTCACAAACACACAAAAAAAACCACAAAAAGGAAAATACTAAGATCAGAAAAATGTTAACTAATTAGCACTGTCAGTTTCGTTAGCGAGCGGAAACCTCTAAGAGTCTAAACAGTCCTTTTCGTTAAAGTCCTCGTGTTTGAGTCCGGACGCGAGAGAAGACGGATACGGCTCACCAGCGGTTCACGCCCTTCAATAGTCCATTGGGGAAGCTGCCGTGGTGAGAGTGCATAAGCTCGGGCCCGTAGCCCGACGGCTTGCTCCCGCTCCCGGTAGACGTCATCTGCTGCGCTGTCTTCCGCTCGAACATCAGACCAAGGTCTTGCCAAGGATTCGCCAATAGCCGCTGCGGTTGAATGGTCACCAGGACCCCGTGGAAACAGTCGCCAGCTAGGTGGATGCCCTGACGCCCAGGAGGTACTCGCACCCGACGAGGTCGCACGCCACACCCTAGCCTTCTTCTCCCAAGCACGAGCCCGAATCTCTTCTTCCTCGTTCTTCAATGCCCTGGCTCTGGATTTTTCTCCCATTCCCTTGAATTTTCTTCTTTTTCCAATCGCCAGTGTTCGCCGCACTGGCGCAATACGCCATCTTGCACACATTGTCAGTAGTTCATCTTACGCGCCAAATTTGAAAGTCACTTGACTCGCGCACTTCACTCACAACAAACTTTGCAATGTTTTCTACAAGATTACGACGGTTTCATGCGCTTTCACATTAGATATCGTAGTTCCCGACTTGTAATGTTGAAAAACACTACATCTCACTAAGTGACATTGTTTAATGCGGTTTTACGATGGTTGATATGTCAACCTAACCTAACATTCGCACTTGTATCTAAAGACGCTCAATTACACTGTTTCATTCACAATTACGATATTTGCTTGACCTCACAGTTTCTCACCAACATATTACAGTACAGAACGCTGTATCTCGCTAAATGACATCGTTCTTTAAGGTTTCACGATACTTGCATGCGCTTTACCGAGAATGTCACAACATAGCAGTCGCACTTGTAACGGTACAACACGCAGTATTTGGCTTGTTCATGCCGTTTTGTGTGCTTTCACAACATTTTACCTATCGCAGTTTCGTACTCGCAATAAAACAACACTATCTCGTTAGATGATGTCGTTTTTGGTGGTTTCACGACGCTACCTAGCTTAAACTAACATAACTCAACCTAACATAACCTTCGCACTTATATCGTTAGAAAACGTTTTACTCGCTACTTTACATTGCTTTCTACAACATTACGACGGTTTCAAGCGCTTTCACATTAGATATCGCAGTTCCCAACTTGTAAAGGTGAAAAACACTGCATCTCACTAAGTGACATTGTTTATTGCGGTTTTACGACGGTTCATACCTTAACCTAACGTAACCTAACCTAACCTAACCCAACCTAACCTAACATAACCTAACCTAACCTAACCTAACCAAACCTAACCTAACGTAACCTAACCTAACCTAACCTAACCTAACGACGTTTGCAAGCGCTTTCACATTAGATATCGCAGTTCCCAACTTGTAATGGTGAAAAACACTGCATCTCACTAAGTGACATTGTTTAATGCGGTTTCACGACGGTTCATATCTTAACCTAACCTAACATTCGTACTTGTATTGAAAAACGCTCTATTACACTGTTTCGTTCACAATTACGATATTTGCATACCCTCACAGTTTTTCACCAACTTATTGCAGTACAGAACGCTGTATCTCGCTAAATGACATTGTTCTTTAAGGTTTCACGATGCTTGCATGCGCTTTAACGAGAATATCACAATATAGCAGTTTCGCACTTGTAACGGTAGAACACGCAGTATTTGGCTTGTTCATGCCGTTTTGTGTGCATTCACAACATTTCACCTATCGCAGTTTAATGCAATAAAACAACATTATCTCGTTAGATGACGTCGTTTTTGGTAGTTTCACGACGCTACCTAGCTTAAACTAACCTAACCTAACCTAACCTTCGCACTTCTATCGTTAGAAAACGTTTTACTCGCAGTTTTACAATGTTTTCTACAAGATTACGACGGTTTCATGCGCTTTCACATTAGATATCGTAGTTCCCGACTTGTAATGTTGAAAAACACTACATCTCACTAAGTGACATTGTTTAATGCGGTTTTACGACGGTTGATATCTCAACCTAACCTAACATTCGCACTTGTATCTAAATACGCTCAATTACACTGTTTCGTTCACAATTACGATATTTGCTTGACCTCACAGTTTCTCACCAACTTATTACAGTACAGAACGCTGTATCTCGCTAGATGACATCGTTCTTTAAGGTTTCAGATACTTGCATGCGCTTTAAGGAGAATATCACAATAAAGCAGTTTCGCACTTGTAACGGCACAAGACGCAGTATCTGGCTAGTTCATGCCATTTTGTGTGCTTTCCCAATATTTCACCTATCGCTGTTTCGTACTCGCAATAAAACAACACTATCTCGTTAGATGACATCGTTTTTGGTGGTTTCACGACGCTACCTAGCTCAAACTAACCGAACCTTCGCACTTCTATCGTTAGAAAACGTTTTATTCGCTACTTTACAATGTTTTCTACAAGATTACGACGGTTTCATGCGCTTTCACATTAGATATCGCAGTTCCCGACTTGTAATGTTGAAAAACACTACATCTCACTAAGTGACATTGTTTAATGCGGTTTTACGACGGTTGATATGTCAACCTAACCTAACATTCGCACTTGTATCTAAAGACGCTCAATTACACTGTTTCGTTCACAATTACGATATTTGCTTGAACTCACAGTTTCTCACCAACTTATTACAGTACAGAACGCTGTATCTCGCTAAATGACATCGTTCTTTAAGGTTTCACGATACTTGCATGCGCTTTACCGAGAACGTCACAACATAGCACTTTCGCACTTGTAACGGTACAACACGCAGTATTTGGCTTGTTCATGCCGTTTTGTGTGCTTTCACAACATTTTACCTATCGCAGTTTCGTACTCGCAATAAAACAACACTATCTCGTTAGATGACGTCGTTTTTGGTGGTTTCACGACGCTACCTAGCTTAAACTAACATAACTCAACCTAACATAACCTTCGCACTTATATCGTTAGAAAACGTTTTACTCGCTACTTTACATTGCTTTCTACAACATTACGACGGTTTCAAGCGCTTTCACATTAGATATCGCAGTTCCCAACTTGTAAAGGTGAAAAACACTGCATCTCACTAAGTGACATTGTTTATTGTGGTTTTACGACGGTTCATACCTTAACCTAACGTAACCTAACCTAACCTAACCCAACCTAACCTAACATAACCTAACCTAACCTAACCTAACCAAACCTAACCTAACGTAACCTAACCTAACCTAACCTAACCTAACGACGTTTGCAAGCGCTTTCAAATTAGATATCGCAGTTCCCAACTTGCAATGGTGAAAAACACTGCATCTCACTAAGTGACATTGTTTAATGCGGTTTCACGACGGTTCATATCTTAACCTAACCTAACATTCGCACTTGTATCTAAAGACGCTCAATTACACTGTTTCGTTCACAATTACGATATTTGCTTGACCTCACAGTTTCTCACCAACTTATTACAGTACAGAACGCTGTTTCTCGCTAAATGACATCGTTCTTTAAGGTTTCACGATACTTGCATGCGCTTTACCGAGAATGTCAACACATAGAAGTTTCGCACTTGTAACGGTACAACACGCAGTATTTGGCTTGTTCGTGCCGTTTTGAGTGCTTTCACAACATTTTACCTGTCGCAGTTTCGTACTCGCATTAAAACAACACTATCTCGTTAGATGACGTCGTTTTTGGTGGTTTCACGACGCTACCTAGCTTAAACTAACATAACTCAAACTAACCGAACCTTCGCACTTCTATCGTTAGAAAACGTTTTATTCGCTACTTTACAATGTTTTCTACAAGATTACGACGGTTTCATGCGCTTTCACATTAGATATCGCAGTTCCCGACTTGTAATGGTGAAGAACACAGCATCTCACTAAGTGACATTGTTTAACGCGGTTTTAGCGCGGTTCATATCTTAACCTAACCTAACCTTACCTAAACCAACCTAACCTAACCTAACCTAACCAAACCTTACCTAACATACCCTAACCTAACCTAACCTAACCTAACCAAACCTAACCTAACCTAACCTAACGTAACCTAACCTAACCTAACCTAACCTAACCTAACCTAACCTAACGACGTTTGCAAGCGCTTTCACATTAGATATCGCAGTTCCCGACTTGTAATGGTGAAAAACACTGCATCTCACTAAGTGACATTGATTAATGCGGTTTTACGACGGTTCATATCTTAACCTAACCTAACATTCGCACTTGTATTAAAAAACGCTCTATTACACTGTTTCGTTCACAATTAGGATGTTTGCATAACCTCACAGTTTTTCACCAACCTATTGCAGTACAGAACGCTGTATCTCGCTAAATGACATTGTTCTTTAAGGTTTCACGATGCTTGCATGCGATTTAACGAGAATATCACAATATAGCAGTTTCGCACTTGTAACGGTAGAACACGCAGTATTTGGCTTGTTCATGCCTTTTTGTGTGCTTTCACAACATTTCACCTATCGCAGTTTAATACTCGCTATAAAACAACACTATCTCGTTAGATGACGTCGTTTTTGGTAGTTTCACGACGCTACCTAGCTTAACTAACCTAACCTAACCTAACCTTCGCACTTCTATCGTTAGAAAACGTTTTACTCGCCACTTTATAATGTTTTCTACAAGATTACGACGGTTTCATGCGCTTTCACATTAGATATCGTAGTTCCCGACTTGTAATGTTGAAAAACACTACATCTCACTAAGTGACACTGTTTAATGCGGTTTTACGACGGTTGATATGTCAACCTAACCTAACATTCGCACTTGTATCTAAAGACGCTCAATTACACTGTTTCGTTCACAATTACGATATTTGCTTGACCTCACAGTTTCTCACCAACTTATTACAGTACAGAACGCTGTATCTCGCTAAATGACATCGTTCTTTAAGGTTTCACGATACTTGCATGCGCTTTACCGAGAATGTCACAACATAGCAGTTTCGCACTTGTAACGGTACAACACGCAGTATTTGGCTTGTTCATGCCGTTTTGTGTGCTTTCACAACATTTTACCTATCGCAGTTTCGTACTCGCAATAAAACAACACTATCTCGTTAGATGACGTCGTTTTTGGTGGTTTCACGACGCTACCTAGCTTAAACTAACATAACTCAACCTAACATAACCTTCGCCCTTCTATCGTTAGAAAACGTTTTACTCGCTACTTTACATTGCTTTCTACAACATTACGACGGTTTCAAGCGCTTTCACATTAGATATCGCAGTTCCCAACTTGTAAAGGTGAAAAACACTGCATCTCACTAAGTGACATTGTTTATTGCGGTTTTACGACGGTTCATACTTTAACCTAACGTAACCTAACCTAACCTAACCCAACCTAACCTAACATAACCTAACCTAACCTAACCTAACCTAACCTAACCAAACCTAACCTAACGTAACCTAACCTAACCTAACCTAACCTAACCTAACCTAACGACGTTTGCAAGCGCTTTCACATTAGATATCGCAGTTCCCAACTTGTAATGGTGAAAAACACTGCATCTCACTAAGTGACATTGTTTAATGCGGTTTTACGACGGTTCATATCTTAACCTAACCTAACATTCGTACTTGTATTGAAAAACGCTCTATTACACTGTTTCGTTCACAATTACGATATTTGCATAACCTCACAGTTTTTCACCAACTTATTGCAGTACAGAACACTGTATCTCGCTAAATGATATTGTTCTTTAAGGTTTCACGATGCTTGCATGCGCTTTAACGAGAATATCACAATATAGCAGTTTCGCACTTGTAACGGTAGAACACGCAGTATTTGGCTAGTTCATGCCATTTTGTGTGCTTTCCCAATATTTCACCTATCGCAGTTTCGTACTCGCAATAAAACAACACTATCTCGTTAGATGACATCGTTTTTGGTGGTTTCACGACGCTACCTAGCTCAAACTGAACCTTCGCACTTCTATCGTTAGAAAACGTTTTATTCGCTACTTTACAATGTTTTCTACAAGATTACGACGGTTTCATGCGCTTTCACATTAGATATCGCAGTTCCCGACTTGTAATGGTGGAAAACACAGCATCTCACTAAGTGACATTGTTTAATGCGGTTTTAGCGCGGTTCATATCTTAACCTAACCTAACCTTACCTAACCCAACCTAACCTAACCTAACCTAACCAAACCTTACCTAACATACCCTAACCTAACCTAACCTAACCTAACCTAACCTAACGACGTTTGCAAGCGCTTTCACATTAGATATCGCAGTTCCCGACTTGTAATGGTGAAAACACTGCATCTCACTAAGTGACATTGTTTAATGCGGTTTTACGACGGTTCATACCTTAACCTAACCTAACCTAACCTAACCTTACCTAACCTAACCTAACCTAACCCAACCCAACTTAACCTAACCTAACCTAACCTAACCTAAACTAACCTAACCCAACCTAACCTAACCTAACCTAACCTAACCTAACCCAACCTAACCCAACCCATCCCAACCTAACCTAACCTAAGCTAACCTAACCTAACCTAACCAAACCTAACCTAACCTAACTTAACCTAACCTAACGTAACCTAACCTAACCTATTCTAACGTAACCTAACCTTACCTGACCTAACCTAACCTAACGTAACCTAACCTAACCTAACATAACCTAACGTAACCTAACCTAACCTAACCTAACGTAACCTAACCTAACCTAACCCAACCTAACCCAACCCAACCCAACCCAACAACACCCAACCCAACATAACCTAACCTAACCTAACCTTACCTAACCTAACCAAATTATCCTTACCTAACCTAACCTAACGTAACCTAACCTAACCTAACCTAACGTAACCTAACCTAACGTAACCTAACCTAACCTAACCTAACCTAATCTAACCTAACCTAACCTAACCTAACCTAACCAAACCTAACCTAACCTAACCTAACCTAACCTAACCTAACCTAACGACGGTTGCAAGCGCTTTCACATTAAATATCGCAGTTCCCCACTTTTAATGGTGAAAAACACTGCATCTCAGTAATTGACATTGTTTAATGCGGTTTTACGACGGTTCATATCTTAACCTAACCTAACATTCGCACTTGTATCTAAAAACGCTCTATTACACTGTTTTGTTCACAATTACGATATTTGCATAACCTCACAGTTTTTCACCAACTTATTGCAGTACAGAACGCTGTATCTCGCTAAATGACATTGTTCTTTAAGGTTTCACGATGCTTGCATGCGATTTAACGAGAATATCACAATATAGCAGTTTCGCACTTGTAACGGTAGAACACGCAGTATTTGGCTTGTTCATGCCGTTTTGTGTGCTTTCACAACATTTCACCTATCGCAGTTTAATACTCGCTATAAAACAACACTATCTCGTTAGATGACGTCGTTTTTGGTAGTTTCACGACGCTACCTAGCTTAACTAACCTAACCTAACCTAACCTTCGCACTTCTATCGTTAGAAAACGTTTTACTCGCCACTTTATAATGTTTTCTACAAGATTACGACGGTTTCATGCGCTTTCACATTAGATATCGTAGTTCCCGACTTGTAATGTTGAAAAACACTACATCTCACTAAGTGACATTGTTTAATGCGGTTTTACGACGGTTGATATGTCAACCTAACCTAACATTCGCACTTGTATCTAAAGACGCTCAATTACACTGTTTCGTTCACAATTACGATATTTGCTTGACCTCACAGTTTCTCACCAACTTATTACAGTACAGAACGCTGTATCTCGCTAAATGACATCGTTCTTTAAGGTTTCACGATACTTGCATGCGCTTTACCGAGAATGTCACAACATAGCACTTTCGCACTTGTAACGGTACAACACGCAGTATTTGGCTTGTTCATGCCGTTTTGTGTGCTTTCACAACATTTTACCTATCGCAGTTTCGTACTCGCAATAAAACAACACTATCTCGTTAGATGACGTCGTTTTTGGTGGTTTCACGACGCTACCTAGCTTAAACTAACATAACTCAACCTAACATAACCTTCGCACTTATATCGTTAGAAAACGTTTTACTCGCTACTTTACATTGCTTTCTACAACAATACGACGGTTTCAAGCGCTTTCACATTAGATATCGCAGTTCCTAACTTGTAAAGGTGAAAAACACTGCATCTCACTAAGTGACATTGTTTATTGCGGTTTTACGACGGTTCATACCTTAACCTAACGTAACCTAACCTAACCTAACCCAACCTAACCTAACATAACCTAACCTAACCTAACCTAACCAAACCTAACCTAACGTAACCTAACCTAACCTAACCTAACCTAACCTAACGACGTTTGCAAGCGCTTTCACATTAGATATCGCAGTTCCCAACTTGTAATGGTGAAAAACACTGCATCTCACTAAGTGACATTGTTTAATGCGGTTTCACGACGGTTCATATCTTAACCTAACCTAACATTCGTACTTGTATTGAAAAACGCTCTATTACACTGTTTCGTTCACAATTACGATATTTGCATAACCTCACAGTTTTTCACCAACTTATTGCAGTACAGAACGCTGTATCTCGCTAAATGACATTGTTCTTTAAGGTTTCACGATGCTTGCATGCGCTTTAACGAGAATATCACAATATAGCAGTTTCGCACTTGTAACGGTAGAACACGAAGTATTTGGCTTGTTCATGCCGTTTTGTGTGCATTCACAACATTTCACCTATCGCAGTTTAATACTCGCAATAAAACAACATTATCTCGTTAGATGACGTCGTTTTTGGTAGTTTCACGACGCTACCTAGCTTAAACTAACCTAACCTAACCTAACCTTCGCACTTCTATCGTTAGAAAACGTTTTACTTGCAGTTTTACAATGTTTTCTACAAGATTACGACGGTTTCATGCGCTTTCACATTAGATATCGTAGTTCCCGACTTGTAATGTTGAAAAACACTACATCTCACTAAGTGACATTGTTTAATGCGGTTTTACGACGGTTGATATCTCAACCTAACCTAACATTCGCACTTGTATCTAAATACGCTCAATTACACTGTTTCGTTCACAATTACGATATTTGCTTGACCTCACAGTTTCTCACCAACTTATTACAGTACAGAACGCTGTATCTCGCTAGATGACATCGTTCTTTAAGGTTTCACGATACTTGCATGCGCTTTAACGAGAATATCACAATAAAGCAGTTTCGCACTTGTAACGGCACAAGACGCAGTATCTGGCTAGTTCATGCCATTTTGTGTGCTTTCCCAATATTTCACCTATCGCTGTTTCGTACTCGCAATAAAACAACACTATCTCGTTAGATGACATCGTTTTTGGTGGTTTCACGACGCTACCTAGCTCAAACTAACCGAACCTTCGCACTTCTATCGTTAGAAAACGTTTTATTCGCTACTTTACAATGTTTTCTACAAGATTACGACGGTTTCATGCGCTTTCACATTAGATATCGCAGTTCCCGACTTGTAATGGTGGAAAACACAGCATCTCACTAAGTGACATTGTTTAATGCGGTTTTAGCGCGGTTCATATCTTAACCTAACCTAACCTTACCTAACCCAACCTAACCTAACCTAACCTAACCAAACCTTACCTAACATACCCTAACCTAACCTAACCTAACCTAACCAAACCTAACCTAACCTAACCTAACCTAACCTAACCTAACGACGTTTGCAAGCGCTTTCACATTAGATATCGCAGTTCCCGACTTGTAATGGTGAAAACACTGCATCTCACTAAGTGACATTGTTTAATGCGGTTTTACGACGGTTCATACCTTAACCTAACCTAACCTAACCTAACCTAACCTTACCTAACCTAACCTAACCTAACCCAACCCAACTTAACCTAACCTAACCTAACCTAACCTAAACTAACCTAACCCAACCTAACCTAACCTAACCTAACCCAACCTAACCCAACCCATCCCAACCTAACCTAACCTAAGCTAACCTAACCTAACCTAACCAAACCTAACCTAACCTAACTTAACCTAACCTAACGTAACCTAACCTAACCTATTCTAACGTAACCTAACCTTACCTGACCTAACCTAACCTAACGTAACCTAACGTAACCTAACCTAACCTAACATAACCTAACGTAACCTGACCTAACCTAACCTAACGT
Source organism: Rhipicephalus microplus (assembly GCF_043290135.1). Lineage (NCBI taxonomy): Eukaryota > Metazoa > Arthropoda > Arachnida > Ixodida > Ixodidae > Rhipicephalus > Rhipicephalus microplus. Next base: position 818,473 of record NW_027464678.1, read on the forward strand.
AACCTAACCTAACCTAACCTAACCCAACCTAACCCAACCCAACCCAACCCAACACCCAACCCAACCTAACCTAACCTAACCTAACCTTACCTAACCTAACCAAATTATCCTTACCTAACCTAACCTAACCTAACGTAACCTGACCTAACCTAACCTAACCTAACCTAACCCTACCTAACCTAACCTAACCTAACCCAACTCAACCCAACCTAACCTAATCTAACCTAACCTAACCTAACCTAACCAAACCTAACCTAACCTAACCTAACCTAACGACGGTTGCAAGCGCTTTTACATTAAATATCGCAGTTCCCCACTTTTAATGGTGAAAAACACTGCATCTCAGTAATTGACATTGTTTAATGCGGTTTTACGACGGTTCATATCTTAACCTAACCTAACATTCGCACTTGTATCTAAAAACGCTCTATTACACTGTTTTGTTCACAATTACGATATTTGCATAACCTCACAGTTTTTCACCAACTTATTGCAGTACAGAACGCTGTATCTCGCTAAATGACATTGTTCTTTAAGGTTTCACGATGCTTGCATGCGATTTAACGAGAATATCACATAGCAGTTTCGCACTTGTAACGGTAGAACACGCAGTATTTGGCTTGTTCATGCCGTTTTGTGTGCTTTCACAACATTTCACCTATCGCAGTTTAATACTCGCTATAAAACAACACTATCTCGTTAGATGACGTCGTTTTTGGTAGTTTCACGACGCTACCTAGCTTAACTAACCTAACCTAACCTAACCTTCGCACTTCTATCGTTAGAAAACGTTTTACTCGCCACTTTATAATGTTTTCTACAAGATTACGACGGTTTCATGCGCTTTCACATTAGATATCGTAGTTCCCGACTTGTAATGTTGAAAAACACTACATCTCACTAAGTGACATTGTTTAATGCGGTTTTACGACGGTTGATATGTCAACCTAACCTAACATTCGCACTTGTATCTAAAGACGCTCAATTACACTGTTTCGTTCACAATTACGATATTTGCTTGACCTCACAGTTTCTCACCAACTTATTACAGTACAGAACGCTGTATCTCGCTAAATGACATCGTTCTTTAAGGTTTCACGATACTTGCATGCGCTTTACCGAGAATGTCACAACATAGCACTTTCGCACTTGTAACGGTACAACACGCAGTATTTGGCTTGTTCATGCCGTTTTGTGTGCTTTCACAACATTTTACCTATCGCAGTTTCGTACTCGCAATAAAACAACACTATCTCTTTAGATGACGTCGTTTTTGGTGGTTTCACGACGCTACCTAGCTTAAACTAACATAACTCAACCTATCATAACCTTCGCACTTATATCGTTAGAAAACGTTTTACTCGCTACTTTACATTGCTTTCTACAACATTACGACGGTTTCAAGCGCTTTCACATTAGATATCGCAGTTCCCAACTTGTAAAGGTGAAAAACACTGCATCTCACTAAGTGACATTGTTTATTGCGGTTTTACGACGGTTCATACCTTAACCTAACGTAACCTAACCTAACCTAACCCAACCTAACCTAACATAACCTAACCTAACCTAACCTAACCAAACCTAACCTAACGTAACCTAACCTAACCTAACCTAACCTAACGACGTTTGCAAGCGCTTTCACATTAGATATCGCAGTTCCCAACTTGTAATGGTGAAAAACACTGCATATCACTAAGTGACATTGTTTAATGCGGTTTTACGACGGTTCATATCTTAACCTAACCTAACATTCGTACTTGTATTGAAAAACGCTCTATTACACTGTTTCGTTCACAATTACGATATTTGCATAACCTCACAGTTTTTCACCAACTTATTGCAGTACAGAACGCTGTATCTCGCTAAATGACATCGTTCTTTAAGGTTTCACGATGCTTGCATGCGCGTTAACGAGAATATCACAATATAGCAGTTTCGCACTTGTAACGGTAGAACACGCAGTATTTGGCTTGTTTATGCCGTTTTGTGTGCATTCACAACATTTCACCTATCGCAGTTTAATACTCGCAATAAAACAACATTATCTCGTTAGATGACGTCGTTTTTGGTAGTTTCACGACGCTACCTAGCTTAAACTAACCTAACCTAACCTAACCTTCGCACTTCTATCGTTAGAAAACGTTTTATTCGCTACTTTACAATGTTTTCTACAAGATTACGACGGTTTCATGCGCTTTCACATTAGATATCGCAGTTCCCGACTTGTAATGTTGAAAAACACTACATCTCACTAAGTGACATTGTTTAATGCGGTTTTACGACGGTTGATATGTCAACCTAACCTAACATTCGCACTTGTATCTAAAGACGCTCAACTACACTGTTTCGTTCACAATTACGATATTTGCTTGAACTCACAGTTTCTCACCAACTTATTACAGTACAGAACGCTGTATCTCGCTAAATGACATCGTTCTTTAAGGTTTCACGATACTTGCATGCGCTTTACCGAGAATGTCACAACATAGCACTTTCGCACTTGTAACGGTACAACACGCAGTATTTGGCTTGTTCATGCCGTTTTGTGTGCTTTCACAACATTTTACCTATCGCAGTTTCGTACTCGCAATAAAACAACACTATCTCGTTAGATGACGTCGTTTTTGGTGGTTTCACGACGCTACCTAGCTTAAACTAACATAACTCAACCTAACATAACCTTCGCACTTATATCGTTAGAAAACGTTTTACTCGCTACTTTACATTGCTTTCTACAACATTACGACGGTTTCAAGCGCTTTCACATTAGATATCGCAGTTCCCAACTTGTAAAGGTGAAAAACACTGCATCTCACTAAGTGACATTGTTTATTGTGGTTTTACGACGGTTCATACCTTAACCTAACGTAACCTAACCTAACCTAACCCAACCTAACCTAACATAACCTAACCTAACCTAACCTAACCAAACCTAACCTAACGTAACCTAACCTAACCTAACCTAACGACGTTTGCAAGCGCTTTCAAATTAGATATCGCAGTTCCCAACTTGCAATGGTGAAAAACACTGCATCTCACTAAGTGACATTGTTTAATGCGGTTTCACGACGGTTCATATCTTAACCTAACCTAACATTCGCACTTGTATCTAAAGACGCTCAATTACACTGTTTCGTTCACAATTACGATATTTGCTTGACCTCACAGTTTCTCACCAACTTATTACAGTACAGAACGCTGTTTCTCGCTAAATGACATCGTTCTTTAAGGTTTCACGATACTTGCATGCGCTTTACCGAGAATGTCAACACATAGCAGTTTCGCACTTGTAACGGTACAACACGCAGTATTTGGCTTGTTCATGCCGTTTTGAGTGCTTTCACAACATTTTACCTGTCGCAGTTTCGTACCCGCATTAAAACAACACTATCTCGTTAGATGACGTCGTTTTTGGTGGTTTCACGACGCTACCTAGCTTAAACTAACATAACTCAAACTAACCGAACCTTCGCACTTCTATCGTTAGAAAACGTTTTATTCGCTACTTTACAATGTTTTCTACAAGATTACGACGGTTTCATGCGCTTTCACATTAGATATCGCAGTTCCCGACTTGTAATGGTGAAGAACACAGCATCTCACTAAGTGACATTGTTTAACGCGGTTTTAGCGCGGTTCATATCTTAACCTAACCTAACCTTACCTAAACCAACCTAACCTAACCTAACCTAACCAAACCTTACCTAACATACCCTAACCTAACCTAACCTAACCTAACCAAACCTAACCTAACCTAACCTAACGTAACCTAACCTAACCTAACCTAACCTAACCTAACCTAACCTAACCTAACGACGTTTGCAAGCACTTTCACATTAGATATCGCAGTTCCCGACTTGTAATGGTGAAAAACACTGCATCTCACTAAGTGACATTGATTAATGCGGTTTTACGACGGTTCATATCTTAACCTAACCTAACATTCGCACTTGTATTAAAAAACGCTCTATTACACTGTTTCGTTCACAATTAGGATATTTGCATAACCTCACAGTTTTTCACCAACTTATTGCAGTACAGAACGCTGTATCTCGCTAAATGACATTGTTCTTTAAGGTTTCACGATGCTTGCATGCGATTTAACGAGAATATCACAATATAGCAGTTTCGCACTTGTAACGGTAGAACACGCAGTATTTGGCTTGTTCATGCCGTTTTGTGTGCTTTCACAACATTTCACCTATCGCAGTTTAATACTCGCTATAAAACAACACTATCTCGTTAGATGACGTCGTTTTTGGTAGTTTCACGACGCTACCTAGCTTAACTAACCTAACCTAACCTAACCTTCGCACTTCTATCGTTAGAAAACGTTTTACTCGCCACTTTATAATGTTTTCTACAAGATTACGACGGTTTCATGCGCTTTCACATTAGATATCGTAGTTCCCGACTTGTAATGTTGAAAAACACTACATCTCACTAAGTGACATTGTTTAATGCGGTTTTACGACGGTTGATATGTCAACCTAACCTAACATTCGCACTTGTATCTAAAGACGCTCAATTACACTGTTTCGTTTACAATTACGATATTTGCTTGACCTCACAGTTTCTCACCAACTTATTACAGTACAGAACGCTGTATCTCGCTAAATGACATCGTTCTTTAAGGTTTCACGATACTTGCATGCGCTTTACCGAGAATGTCACAACATAGCACTTTCGCACTTGTAACGGTACAACACGCAGTATTTGGCTTGTTCATGCCGTTTTGTGTGCTTTCACAACATTTTACCTATCGCAGTTTCGTACTCGCAATAAAACAACACTATCTCGTTAGATGACGTCGTTTTTGGTGGTTTCACGACGCTACCTAGCTTAAACTAACATAACTCAACCTATCATAACCTTCGCACTTATATCTTTAGAAAACGTTTTACTCGCTACTTTACATTGCTTTCTACAACATTACGACGGTTTCAAGCGCTTTCACATTAGATATCGCAGTTCCCAACTTGTAAAGGTGAAAAACACTGCATCTCACTAAGTGACATTGTTTATTGCGGTTTTACGACGGTTCATACCTTAACCTAACGTAACCTAACCTAACCTAACCCAACCTAACCTAACATAACCTAACCTAACCTAACCTAACCAAACCTAACCTAACGTAACCTAACCTAACCTAACCTAACCTAACGACGTTTGCAAGCGCTTTCACATTAGATATCGCAGTTCCCAACTTGTAATGGTGAAAAACACTGCATATCACTAAGTGACATTGTTTAATGCGGTTTTACGACGGTTCATATCTTAACCTAACCTAACATTCGTACTTGTATTGAAAAACGCTCTATTACACTGTTTCGTTCACAATTACGATATTTGCATAACCTCACAGTTTTTCACCAACTTATTGCAGTACAGAACGCTGTATCTCGCTAAATGACATCGTTCTTTAAGGTTTCACGATGCTTGCATGCGCGTTAACGAGAATATCACAATATAGCAGTTTCGCACTTGTAACGGTAGAACACGCAGTATTTGGCTTGTTTATGCCGTTTTGTGTGCATTCACAACATTTCACCTATCGCAGTTTAATACTCGCAATAAAACAACATTATCTCGTTAGATGACGTCGTTTTTGGTAGTTTCACGACGCTACCTAGCTTAAACTAACCTAACCTAACCTAACCTTCGCACTTCTATCGTTAGAAAACGTTTACTCGCAACTTTGCAATGTTTTCTACAAGATTACGACGGTTTCATGCGCTTTCACATTAGATATCGTAGTTCCCGACTTGTAATGTTGAAAAACACTACATCTCACTAAGTGACATTGTTTAATGCGGTTTTACGATGGTTGATATGTCAACCTAACCTAACATTCGCACTTGTATCTAAAGACGCTCAATTACACTGTTTCATTCACAATTACGATATTTGCTTGACCTCACAGTTTCTCACCAACATATTACAGTACAGAACGCTGTATCTCGCTAAATGACATCGTTCTTTAAGGTTTCACGATACTTGCATGCGCTTTACCGAGAATGTCACAACATAGCAGTCGCACTTGTAACGGTACAACACGCAGTATTTGGCTTGTTCATGCCGTTTTGTGTGCTTTCACAACATTTTACCTATCGCAGTTTCGTACTCGCAATAAAACAACACTATCTCGTTAGATGATGTCGTTTTTGGTGGTTTCACGACGCTACCTAGCTTAAACTAACATAACTCAACCTAACATAACCTTCGCACTTATATCGTTAGAAAACGTTTTACTCGCTACTTTACATTGCTTTCTACAACATTACGACGGTTTCAAGCGCTTTCACATTAGATATCGCAGTTCCCAACTTGTAAAGGTGAAAAACACTGCATCTCACTAAGTGACATTGTTTATTGCGGTTTTACGACGGTTCATACCTTAACCTAACGTAACCTAACCTAACCTAACCCAACCTAACCTAACATAACCTAACCTAACCTAACCTAACCAAACCTAACCTAACGTAACCTAACCTAACCTAACCTAACCTAACGACGTTTGCAAGCGCTTTCACATTAGATATCGCAGTTCCCAACTTGTAATGGTGAAAAACACTGCATCTCACTAAGTGACATTGTTTAATGCGGTTTCACGACGGTTCATATCTTAACCTAACCTAACATTCGTACTTGTATTGAAAAACGCTCTATTACACTGTTTCGTTCACAATTACGATATTTGCATACCCTCACAGTTTTTCACCAACTTATTGCAGTACAGAACGCTGTATCTCGCTAAATGACATTGTTCTTTAAGGTTTCACGATGCTTGCATGCGCTTTAACGAGAATATCACAATATAGCAGTTTCGCACTTGTAACGGTAGAACACGCAGTATTTGGCTTGTTCATGCCGTTTTGTGTGCATTCACAACATTTCACCTATCGCAGTTTAATGCAATAAAACAACATTATCTCGTTAGATGACGTCGTTTTTGGTAGTTTCACGACGCTACCTAGCTTAAACTAACCTAACCTAACCTAACCTTCGCACTTCTATCGTTAGAAAACGTTTTACTCGCAGTTTTACAATGTTTTCTACAAGATTACGACGGTTTCATGCGCTTTCACATTAGATATCGTAGTTCCCGACTTGTAATGTTGAAAAACACTACATCTCACTAAGTGACATTGTTTAATGCGGTTTTACGACGGTTGATATCTCAACCTAACCTAACATTCGCACTTGTATCTAAATACGCTCAATTACACTGTTTCGTTCACAATTACGATATTTGCTTGACCTCACAGTTTCTCACCAACTTATTACAGTACAGAACGCTGTATCTCGCTAGATGACATCGTTCTTTAAGGTTTCAGATACTTGCATGCGCTTTAAGGAGAATATCACAATAAAGCAGTTTCGCACTTGTAACGGCACAAGACGCAGTATCTGGCTAGTTCATGCCATTTTGTGTGCTTTCCCAATATTTCACCTATCGCTGTTTCGTACTCGCAATAAAACAACACTATCTCGTTAGATGACATCGTTTTTGGTGGTTTCACGACGCTACCTAGCTCAAACTAACCGAACCTTCGCACTTCTATCGTTAGAAAACGTTTTATTCGCTACTTTACAATGTTTTCTACAAGATTACGACGGTTTCATGCGCTTTCACATTAGATATCGCAGTTCCCGACTTGTAATGTTGAAAAACACTACATCTCACTAAGTGACATTGTTTAATGCGGTTTTACGACGGTTGATATGTCAACCTAACCTAACATTCGCACTTGTATCTAAAGACGCTCAATTACACTGTTTCGTTCACAATTACGATATTTGCTTGAACTCACAGTTTCTCACCAACTTATTACAGTACAGAACGCTGTATCTCGCTAAATGACATCGTTCTTTAAGGTTTCACGATACTTGCATGCGCTTTACCGAGAACGTCACAACATAGCACTTTCGCACTTGTAACGGTACAACACGCAGTATTTGGCTTGTTCATGCCGTTTTGTGTGCTTTCACAACATTTTACCTATCGCAGTTTCGTACTCGCAATAAAACAACACTATCTCGTTAGATGACGTCGTTTTTGGTGGTTTCACGACGCTACCTAGCTTAAACTAACATAACTCAACCTAACATAACCTTCGCACTTATATCGTTAGAAAACGTTTTACTCGCTACTTTACATTGCTTTCTACAACATTACGACGGTTTCAAGCGCTTTCACATTAGATATCGCAGTTCCCAACTTGTAAAGGTGAAAAACACTGCATCTCACTAAGTGACATTGTTTATTGTGGTTTTACGACGGTTCATACCTTAACCTAACGTAACCTAACCTAACCTAACCCAACCTAACCTAACATAACCTAACCTAACCTAACCTAACCAAACCTAACCTAACGTAACCTAACCTAACCTAACCTAACCTAACGACGTTTGCAAGCGCTTTCAAATTAGATATCGCAGTTCCCAACTTGCAATGGTGAAAAACACTGCATCTCACTAAGTGACATTGTTTAATGCGGTTTCACGACGGTTCATATCTTAACCTAACCTAACATTCGCACTTGTATCTAAAGACGCTCAATTACACTGTTTCGTTCACAATTACGATATTTGCTTGACCTCACAGTTTCTCACCAACTTATTACAGTACAGAACGCTGTTTCTCGCTAAATGACATCGTTCTTTAAGGTTTCACGATACTTGCATGCGCTTTACCGAGAATGTCAACACATAGAAGTTTCGCACTTGTAACGGTACAACACGCAGTATTTGGCTTGTTCGTGCCGTTTTGAGTGCTTTCACAACATTTTACCTGTCGCAGTTTCGTACTCGCATTAAAACAACACTATCTCGTTAGATGACGTCGTTTTTGGTGGTTTCACGACGCTACCTAGCTTAAACTAACATAACTCAAACTAACCGAACCTTCGCACTTCTATCGTTAGAAAACGTTTTATTCGCTACTTTACAATGTTTTCTACAAGATTACGACGGTTTCATGCGCTTTCACATTAGATATCGCAGTTCCCGACTTGTAATGGTGAAGAACACAGCATCTCACTAAGTGACATTGTTTAACGCGGTTTTAGCGCGGTTCATATCTTAACCTAACCTAACCTTACCTAAACCAACCTAACCTAACCTAACCTAACCAAACCTTACCTAACATACCCTAACCTAACCTAACCTAACCTAACCAAACCTAACCTAACCTAACCTAACGTAACCTAACCTAACCTAACCTAACCTAACCTAACCTAACCTAACGACGTTTGCAAGCGCTTTCACATTAGATATCGCAGTTCCCGACTTGTAATGGTGAAAAACACTGCATCTCACTAAGTGACATTGATTAATGCGGTTTTACGACGGTTCATATCTTAACCTAACCTAACATTCGCACTTGTATTAAAAAACGCTCTATTACACTGTTTCGTTCACAATTAGGATATTTGCATAACCTCACAGTTTTTCACCAACTTATTGCAGTACAGAACGCTGTATCTCGCTAAATGACATTGTTCTTTAAGGTTTCACGATGCTTGCATGCGATTTAACGAGAATATCACAATATAGCAGTTTCGCACTTGTAACGGTAGAACACGCAGTATTTGGCTTGTTCATGCCTTTTTGTGTGCTTTCACAACATTTCACCTATCGCAGTTTAATACTCGCTATAAAACAACACTATCTCGTTAGATGACGTCGTTTTTGGTAGTTTCACGACGCTACCTAGCTTAACTAACCTAACCTAACCTAACCTTCGCACTTCTATCGTTAGAAAACGTTTTACTCGCCACTTTATAATGTTTTCTACAAGATTACGACGGTTTCATGCGCTTTCACATTAGATATCGTAGTTCCTGACTTGTAATGTTGAAAAACACTACATCTCACTAAGTGACACTGTTTAATGCGGTTTTACGACGGTTGATATGTCAACCTAACCTAACATTCGCACTTGTATCTAAAGACGCTCAATTACACTGTTTCGTTCACAATTACGATATTTGCTTGACCTCACAGTTTCTCACCAACTTATTACAGTACAGAACGCTGTATCTCGCTAAATGACATCGTTCTTTAAGGTTTCACGATACTTGCATGCGCTTTACCGAGAATGTCACAACATAGCAGTTTCGCACTTGTAACGGTACAACACGCAGTATTTGGCTTGTTCATGCCGTTTTGTGTGCTTTCACAACATTTTACCTATCGCAGTTTCGTACTCGCAATAAAACAACACTATCTCGTTAGATGACGTCGTTTTTGGTGGTTTCACGACGCTACCTAGCTTAAACTAACATAACTCAACCTAACATAACCTTCGCCCTTCTATCGTTAGAAAACGTTTTACTCGCTACTTTACATTGCTTTCTACAACATTACGACGGTTTCAAGCGCTTTCACATTAGATATCGCAGTTCCCAACTTGTAAAGGTGAAAAACACTGCATCTCACTAAGTGACATTGTTTATTGCGGTTTTACGACGGTTCATACTTTAACCTAACGTAACCTAACCTAACCTAACCCAACCTAACCTAACATAACCTAACCTAACCTAACCTAACCTAACCTAACCAAACCTAACCTAACGTAACCTAACCTAACCTAACCTAACCTAACCTAACCTAACGACGTTTGCAAGCGCTTTCACATTAGATATCGCAGTTCCCAACTTGTAATGGTGAAAAACACTGCATCTCACTAAGTGACATTGTTTAATGCGGTTTTACGACGGTTCATATCTTAACCTAACCTAACATTCGTACTTGTATTGAAAAACGCTCTATTACACTGTTTCGTTCACAATTACGATATTTGCATAACCTCACAGTTTTTCACCAACTTATTGCAGTACAGAACACTGTATCTCGCTAAATGATATTGTTCTTTAAGGTTTCACGATGCTTGCATGCGCTTTAACGAGAATATCACAATATAGCAGTTTCGCACTTGTAACGGTAGAACACGCAGTATTTGGCTAGTTCATGCCATTTTGTGTGCTTTCCCAATATTTCACCTATCGCAGTTTCGTACTCGCAATAAAACAACACTATCTCGTTAGATGACATCGTTTTTGGTGGTTTCACGACGCTACCTAGCTCAAACTGAACCTTCGCACTTCTATCGTTAGAAAACGTTTTATTCGCTACTTTACAATGTTTTCTACAAGATTACGACGGTTTCATGCGCTTTCACATTAGATATCGCAGTTCCCGACTTGTAATGGTGGAAAACACAGCATCTCACTAAGTGACATTGTTTAATGCGGTTTTAGCGCGGTTCATATCTTAACCTAACCTAACCTTACCTAACCCAACCTAACCTAACCTAACCTAACCAAACCTTACCTAACATACCCTAACCTAACCTAACCTAACCTAACCTAACCTAACGACGTTTGCAAGCGCTTTCACATTAGATATCGCAGTTCCCGACTTGTAATGGTGAAAACACTGCATCTCACTAAGTGACATTGTTTAATGCGGTTTTACGACGGTTCATACCTTAACCTAACCTAACCTAACCTAACCTTACCTAACCTAACCTAACCTAACCCAACCCAACTTAACCTAACCTAACCTAACCTAACCTAAACTAACCTAACCCAACCTAACCTAACCTAACCTAACCTAACCTAACCCAACCTAACCCAACCCATCCCAACCTAACCTAACCTAAGCTAACCTAACCTAACCTAACCAAACCTAACCTAACCTAACTTAACCTAACCTAACGTAACCTAACCTAACCTATTCTAACGTAACCTAACCTTACCTGACCTAACCTAACCTAACGTAACCTAACCTAACCTAACATAACCTAACGTAACCTAACCTAACCTAACCTAACGTAACCTAACCTAACCTAACCCAACCTAACCCAACCCAACCCAACCCAACAACACCCAACCCAACATAACCTAACCTAACCTAACCTTACCTAACCTAACCAAATTATCCTTACCTAACCTAACCTAACGTAACCTAACCTAACCTAACCTAACGTAACCTAACCTAACGTAACCTAACCTAACCTAACCTAACCTAATCTAACCTAACCTAACCTAACCTAACCTAACCAAACCTAACCTAACCTAACCTAACCTAACCTAACCTAACCTAACGACGGTTGCAAGCGCTTTCACATTAAATATCGCAGTTCCCCACTTTTAATGGTGAAAAACACTGCATCTCAGTAATTGACATTGTTTAATGCGGTTTTACGACGGTTCATATCTTAACCTAACCTAACATTCGCACTTGTATCTAAAAACGCTCTATTACACTGTTTTGTTCACAATTACGATATTTGCATAACCTCACAGTTTTTCACCAACTTATTGCAGTACAGAACGCTGTATCTCGCTAAATGACATTGTTCTTTAAGGTTTCACGATGCTTGCATGCGATTTAACGAGAATATCACAATATAGCAGTTTCGCACTTGTAACGGTAGAACACGCAGTATTTGGCTTGTTCATGCCGTTTTGTGTGCTTTCACAACATTTCACCTATCGCAGTTTAATACTCGCTATAAAACAACACTATCTCGTTAGATGACGTCGTTTTTGGTAGTTTCACGACGCTACCTAGCTTAACTAACCTAACCTAACCTAACCTTCGCACTTCTATCGTTAGAAAACGTTTTACTCGCCACTTTATAATGTTTTCTACAAGATTACGACGGTTTCATGCGCTTTCACATTAGATATCGTAGTTCCCGACTTGTAATGTTGAAAAACACTACATCTCACTAAGTGACATTGTTTAATGCGGTTTTACGACGGTTGATATGTCAACCTAACCTAACATTCGCACTTGTATCTAAAGACGCTCAATTACACTGTTTCGTTCACAATTACGATATTTGCTTGACCTCACAGTTTCTCACCAACTTATTACAGTACAGAACGCTGTATCTCGCTAAATGACATCGTTCTTTAAGGTTTCACGATACTTGCATGCGCTTTACCGAGAATGTCACAACATAGCACTTTCGCACTTGTAACGGTACAACACGCAGTATTTGGCTTGTTCATGCCGTTTTGTGTGCTTTCACAACATTTTACCTATCGCAGTTTCGTACTCGCAATAAAACAACACTATCTCGTTAGATGACGTCGTTTTTGGTGGTTTCACGACGCTACCTAGCTTAAACTAACATAACTCAACCTAACATAACCTTCGCACTTATATCGTTAGAAAACGTTTTACTCGCTACTTTACATTGCTTTCTACAACAATACGACGGTTTCAAGCGCTTTCACATTAGATATCGCAGTTCCTAACTTGTAAAGGTGAAAAACACTGCATCTCACTAAGTGACATTGTTTATTGCGGTTTTACGACGGTTCATACCTTAACCTAACGTAACCTAACCTAACCTAACCCAACCTAACCTAACATAACCTAACCTAACCTAACCTAACCAAACGTAACCTAACGTAACCTAACCTAACCTAACCTAACCTAACCTAACGACGTTTGCAAGCGCTTTCACATTAGATATCGCAGTTCCCAACTTGTAATGGTGAAAAACACTGCATCTCACTAAGTGACATTGTTTAATGCGGTTTCACGACGGTTCATATCTTAACCTAACCTAACATTCGTACTTGTATTGAAAAACGCTCTATTACACTGTTTCGTTCACAATTACGATATTTGCATAACCTCACAGTTTTTCACCAACTTATTGCAGTACAGAACGCTGTATCTCGCTAAATGACATTGTTCTTTAAGGTTTCACGATGCTTGCATGCGCTTTAACGAGAATATCACAATATAGCAGTTTCGCACTTGTAACGGTAGAACACGAAGTATTTGGCTTGTTCATGCCGTTTTGTGTGCATTCACAACATTTCACCTATCGCAGTTTAATACTCGCAATAAAACAACATTATCTCGTTAGATGACGTCGTTTTTGGTAGTTTCACGACGCTACCTAGCTTAAACTAACCTAACCTAACCTAACCTTCGCACTTCTATCGTTAGAAAACGTTTTACTTGCAGTTTTACAATGTTTTCTACAAGATTACGACGGTTTCATGCGCTTTCACATTAGATATCGTAGTTCCCGACTTGTAATGTTGAAAAACACTACATCTCACTAAGTGACATTGTTTAATGCGGTTTTACGACGGTTGATATCTCAACCTAACCTAACATTCGCACTTGTATCTAAATACGCTCAATTACACTGTTTCGTTCACAATTACGATATTTGCTTGACCTCACAGTTTCTCACCAACTTATTACAGTACAGAACGCTGTATCTCGCTAGATGACATCGTTCTTTAAGGTTTCACGATACTTGCATGCGCTTTAACGAGAATATCACAATAAAGCAGTTTCGCACTTGTAACGGCACAAGACGCAGTATCTGGCTAGTTCATGCCATTTTGTGTGCTTTCCCAATATTTCACCTATCGCTGTTTCGTACTCGCAATAAAACAACACTATCTCGTTAGATGACATCGTTTTTGGTGGTTTCACGACGCTACCTAGCTCAAACTAACCGAACCTTCGCACTTCTATCGTTAGAAAACGTTTTATTCGCTACTTTACAATGTTTTCTACAAGATTACGACGGTTTCATGCGCTTTCACATTAGATATCGCAGTTCCCGACTTGTAATGGTGGAAAACACAGCATCTCACTAAGTGACATTGTTTAATGCGGTTTTAGCGCGGTTCATATCTTAACCTAACCTAACCTTACCTAACCCAACCTAACCTAACCTAACCTAACCAAACCTTACCTAACATACCCTAACCTAACCTAACCTAACGACGTTTGCAAGCGCTTTCACATTAGATATCGCAGTTCCCGACTTGTAATGGTGAAAACACTGCATCTCACTAAGTGACATTGTTTAATGCGGTTTTACGACGGTTCATACCTTAACCTAACCTAACCTAACCTAACCTAACCTTACCTAACCTAACCTAACCTAACCCAACCCAACTTAACCTAACCTAACCTAACCTAACCTAAACTAACCTAACCCAACCTAACCTAACCTAACCTAACCCAACCTAACCCAACCCATCCCAACCTAACCTAACCTAAGCTAACCTAACCTAACCTAACCAAACCTAACTTAACCTAACTTAACCTAACCTAACGTAACCTAACCTAACCTATTCTAACGTAACCTAACCTTACCTGACCTAACCTAACCTAACGTAACCTAACGTAACCTAACCTAACCTAACATAACCTAACGTAACCTAACCTAACCTAACCTAACGTAACCTAACCTAACCTAACCTAACCCAACCTAACCCAACCCAACCCAACCCAACACCCAACCCAACCTAACCTAACCTAACCTAACCTTACCTAACCTAACCAAATTATCCTTACCTAAACTAACCTAACCTAACGTAACCTGACCTAACCTAACCTAACCTAACCTAACCCTACCTAACCTAACCTAACCTAACCTAACCCAACTCAACCCAACCTAACCTAATCTAACCTAACCTAACCTAACCTAACCAAACCTAACCTAACCTAACCTAACCTAACCTAACGACGGTTGCAAGCGCTTTTACATTAAATATCGCAGTTCCCCACTTTTAATGGTGAAAAACACTGCATCTCAGTAATTGACATTGTTTAATGCGGTTTTACGACGGTTCATATCTTAACCTAACCTAACATTCGCACTTGTATCTAAAAACGCTCTATTACACTGTTTTGTTCACAATTACGATATTTGCATAACCTCACAGTTTTTCACCAACTTATTGCAGTACAGAACGCTGTATCTCGCTAAATGACATTGTTCTTTAAGGTTTCACGATGCTTGCATGCGATTTAACGAGAATATCACATAGCAGTTTCGCACTTGTAACGGTAGAACACGCAGTATTTGGCTTGTTCATGCCGTTTTGTGTGCTTTCACAACATTTCACCTATCGCAGTTTAATACTCGCTATAAAACAACACTATCTCGTTAGATGACGTCGTTTTTGGTAGTTTCACGACGCTACCTAGCTTAACTAACCTAACCTAACCTAACCTTCGCACTTCTATCGTTAGAAAACGTTTTACTCGCCACTTTATAATGTTTTCTACAAGATTACGACGGTTTCATGCGCTTTCACATTAGATATCGTAGTTCCCGACTTGTAATGTTGAAAAACACTACATCTCACTAAGTGACATTGTTTAATGCGGTTTTACGACGGTTGATATGTCAACCTAACCTAACATTCGCACTTGTATCTAAAGACGCTCAATTACACTGTTTCGTTCACAATTACGATATTTGCTTGACCTCACAGTTTCTCACCAACTTATTACAGTACAGAACGCTGTATCTCGCTAAATGACATCGTTCTTTAAGGTTTCACGATACTTGCATGCGCTTTACCGAGAATGTCACAACATAGCACTTTCGCACTTGTAACGGTACAACACGCAGTATTTGGCTTGTTCATGCCGTTTTGTGTGCTTTCACAACATTTTACCTATCGCAGTTTCGTACTCGCAATAAAACAACACTATCTCTTTAGATGACGTCGTTTTTGGTGGTTTCACGACGCTACCTAGCTTAAACTAACATAACTCAACCTATCATAACCTTCGCACTTATATCGTTAGAAAACGTTTTACTCGCTACTTTACATTGCTTTCTACAACATTACGACGGTTTCAAGCGCTTTCACATTAGATATCGCAGTTCCCAACTTGTAAAGGTGAAAAACACTGCATCTCACTAAGTGACATTGTTTATTGCGGTTTTACGACGGTTCATACCTTAACCTAACGTAACCTAACCTAACCTAACCCAACCTAACCTAACATAACCTAACCTAACCTAACCTAACCAAACCTAACCTAACGTAACCTAACCTAACCTAACCTAACCTAACGACGTTTGCAAGCGCTTTCACATTAGATATCGCAGTTCCCAACTTGTAATGGTGAAAAACACTGCATATCACTAAGTGACATTGTTTAATGCGGTTTTACGACGGTTCATATCTTAACCTAACCTAACATTCGTACTTGTATTGAAAAACGCTCTATTACACTGTTTCGTTCACAATTACGATATTTGCATAACCTCACAGTTTTTCACCAACTTATTGCAGTACAGAACGCTGTATCTCGCTAAATGACATCGTTCTTTAAGGTTTCACGATGCTTGCATGCGCGTTAACGAGAATATCACAATATAGCAGTTTCGCACTTGTAACGGTAGAACACGCAGTATTTGGCTTGTTTATGCCGTTTTGTGTGCATTCACAACATTTCACCTATCGCAGTTTAATACTCGCAATAAAACAACATTATCTCGTTAGATGACGTCGTTTTTGGTAGTTTCACGACGCTACCTAGCTTAAACTAACCTAACCTAACCTAACCTTCGCACTTCTATCGTTAGAAAACGTTTTATTCGCTACTTTACAATGTTTTCTACAAGATTACGACGGTTTCATGCGCTTTCACATTAGATATCGTAGTTCCCGACTTGTAATGTTGAAAAACACTACATCTCACTAAGTGACATTGTTTAATGCGGTTTTACGACGGTTGATATGTCAACCTAACCTAACATTCGCACTTGTATCTAAAGACGCTCAATTACACTGTTTCGTTCACAATTACGATATTTGCTTGAACTCACAGTTTCTCACCAACTTATTACAGTACAGAACGCTGTATCTCGCTAAATGACATCGTTCTTTAAGGTTTCACGATACTTGCATGCGCTTTACCGAGAATGTCACAACATAGCACTTTCGCACTTGTAACGGTACAACACGCAGTATTTGGCTTGTTCATGCCGTTTTGTGTGCTTTCACAACATTTTACCTATCGCAGTTTCGTACTCGCAATAAAACAACACTATCTCGTTAGATGACGTCGTTTTTGGTGGTTTCACGACGCTACCTAGCTTAAACTAACATAACTCAACCTAACATAACCTTCGCACTTATATCGTTAGAAAACGTTTTACTCGCTACTTTACATTGCTTTCTACAACATTACGACGGTTTCAAGCGCTTTCACATTAGATATCGCAGTTCCCAACTTGTAAAGGTGAAAAACACTGCATCTCACTAAGTGACATTGTTTATTGTGGTTTTACGACGGTTCATACCTTAACCTAACGTAACCTAACCTAACCTAACCCAACCTAACCTAACATAACCTAACCTAACCTAACCTAACCAAACCTAACCTAACGTAACCTAACCTAACCTAACCTAACGACGTTTGCAAGCGCTTTCAAATTAGATATCGCAGTTCCCAACTTGCAATGGTGAAAAACACTGCATCTCACTAAGTGACATTGTTTAATGCGGTTTCACGACGGTTCATATCTTAACCTAACCTAACATTCGCACTTGTATCTAAAGACGCTCAATTACACTGTTTCGTTCACAATTACGATATTTGCTTGACCTCACAGTTTCTCACCAACTTATTACAGTACAGAACGCTGTTTCTCGCTAAATGACATCGTTCTTTAAGGTTTCACGATACTTGCATGCGCTTTACCGAGAATGTCAACACATAGCAGTTTCGCACTTGTAACGGTACAACACGCAGTATTTGGCTTGTTCATGCCGTTTTGAGTGCTTTCACAACATTTTACCTGTCGCAGTTTCGTACCCGCATTAAAACAACACTATCTCGTTAGATGACGTCGTTTTTGGTGGTTTCACGACGCTACCTAGCTTAAACTAACATAACTCAAACTAACCGAACCTTCGCACTTCTATCGTTAGAAAACGTTTTATTCGCTACTTTACAATGTTTTCTACAAGATTACGACGGTTTCATGCGCTTTCACATTAGATATCGCAGTTCCCGACTTGTAATGGTGAAGAACACAGCATCTCACTAAGTGACATTGTTTAACGCGGTTTTAGCGCGGTTCATATCTTAACCTAACCTAACCTTACCTAAACCAACCTAACCTAACCTAACCTAACCAAACCTTACCTAACATACCCTAACCTAACCTAACCTAACCTAACCAAACCTAACCTAACCTAACCTAACGTAACCTAACCTAACCTAACCTAACCTAACCTAACCTAACCTAACGACGTTTGCAAGCGCTTTCACATTAGATATCGCAGTTCCCGACTTGTAATGGTGAAAAACACTGCATCTCACTAAGTGACATTGATTAATGCGGTTTTACGACGGTTCATATCTTAACCTAACCTAACATTCGCACTTGTATTAAAAAACGCTCTATTACACTGTTTCGTTCACAATTAGGATATTTGCATAACCTCACAGTTTTTCACCAACTTATTGCAGTACAGAACGCTGTATCTCGCTAAATGACATTGTTCTTTAAGGTTTCACGATGCTTGCATGCGATTTAACGAGAATATCACAATATAGCAGTTTCGCACTTGTAACGGTAGAACACGCAGTATTTGGCTTGTTCATGCCGTTTTGTGTGCTTTCACAACATTTCACCTATCGCAGTTTAATACTCGCTATAAAACAACACTATCTCGTTAGATGACGTCGTTTTTGGTAGTTTCACGACGCTACCTAGCTTAACTAACCTAACCTAACCTAACCTTCGCACTTCTATCGTTAGAAAACGTTTTACTCGCCACTTTATAATGTTTTCTACAAGATTACGACGGTTTCATGCGCTTTCACATTAGATATCGTAGTTCCCGACTTGTAATGTTGAAAAACACTACATCTCACTAAGTGACATTGTTTAATGCGGTTTTACGACGGTTGATATGTCAACCTAACCTAACATTCGCACTTGTATCTAAAGACGCTCAATTACACTGTTTCGTTCACAATTACGATATTTGCTTGACCTCACAGTTTCTCACCAACTTATTACAGTACAGAACGCTGTATCTCGCTAAATGACATCGTTCTTTAAGGTTTCACGATACTTGCATGCGCTTTACCGAGAATGTCACAACATAGCACTTTCGCACTTGTAACGGTACAACACGCAGTATTTGGCTTGTTCATGCCGTTTTGTGTGCTTTCACAACATTTTACCTATCGCAGTTTCGTACTCGCAATAAAACAACACTATCTCGTTAGATGACGTCGTTTTTGGTGGTTTCACGACGCTACCTAGCTTAAACTAACATAACTCAACCTATCATAACCTTCGCACTTATATCGTTAGAAAACGTTTTACTCGCTACTTTACATTGCTTTCTACAACATTACGACGGTTTCAAGCGCTTTCACATTAGATATCGCAGTTCCCAACTTGTAAAGGTGAAAAACACTGCATCTCACTAAGTGACATTGTTTATTGCGGTTTTACGACGGTTCATACCTTAACCTAACGTAACCTAACCTAACCTAACCCAACCTAACCTAACATAACCTAACCTAACCTAACCTAACCAAACCTAACCTAACGTAACCTAACCTAACCTAACCTAACCTAACGACGTTTGCAAGCGCTTTCACATTAGATATCGCAGTTCCCAACTTGTAATGGTGAAAAACACTGCATATCACTAAGTGACATTGTTTAATGCGGTTTTACGACGGTTCATATCTTAACCTAACCTAACATTCGTACTTGTATTGAAAAACGCTCTATTACACTGTTTCGTTCACAATTACGATATTTGCATAACCTCACAGTTTTTCACCAACTTATTGCAGTACAGAACGCTGTATCTCGCTAAATGACATCGTTCTTTAAGGTTTCACGATGCTTGCATGCGCGTTAACGAGAATATCACAATATAGCAGTTTCGCACTTGTAACGGTAGAACACGCAGTATTTGGCTTGTTTATGCCGTTTTGTGTGCATTCACAACATTTCACCTATCGCAGTTTAATACTCGCAATAAAACAACATTATCTCGTTAGATGACGTCGTTTTTGGTAGTTTCACGACGCTACCTAGCTTAAACTAACCTAACCTAACCTAACCTTCGCACTTCTATCGTTAGAAAACGTTTACTCGCAACTTTGCAATGTTTTCTACAAGATTACGACGGTTTCATGCGCTTTCACATTAGATATCGTAGTTCCCGACTTGTAATGTTGAAAAACACTACATCTCACTAAGTGACATTGTTTAATGCGGTTTTACGATGGTTGATATGTCAACCTAACCTAACATTCGCACTTGTATCTAAAGACGCTCAATTACACTGTTTCATTCACAATTACGATATTTGCTTGACCTCACAGTTTCTCACCAACATATTACAGTACAGAACGCTGTATCTCGCTAAATGACATCGTTCTTTAAGGTTTCACGATACTTGCATGCGCTTTACCGAGAATGTCACAACATAGCAGTCGCACTTGTAACGGTACAACACGCAGTATTTGGCTTGTTCATGCCGTTTTGTGTGCTTTCACAACATTTTACCTATCGCAGTTTCGTACTCGCAATAAAACAACACTATCTCGTTAGATGATGTCGTTTTTGGTGGTTTCACGACGCTACCTAGCTTAATATAACATAACTCAACCTAACATAACCTTCGCACTTATATCGTTAGAAAACGTTTTACTCGCTACTTTACATTGCTTTCTACAACATTACGACGGTTTCAAGCGCTTTCACATTAGATATCGCAGTTCCCAACTTGTAAAGGTGAAAAACACTGCATCTCACTAAGTGACATTGTTTATTGCGGTTTTACGACGGTTCATACCTTAACCTAACGTAACCTAACCTAACCTAACCCAACCTAACCTAACATAACCTAACCTAACCTAACCTAACCAAACCTAACCTAACGTAACCTAACCTAACCTAACCTAACCTAACGACGTTTGCAAGCGCTTTCACATTAGATATCGCAGTTCCCAACTTGTAATGGTGAAAAACACTGCATCTCACTAAGTGACATTGTTTAATGCGGTTTCACGACGGTTCATATCTTAACCTAACCTAACATTCGTACTTGTATTGAAAAACGCTCTATTACACTGTTTCGTTCACAATTACGATATTTGCATACCCTCACAGTTTTTCACCAACTTATTGCAGTACAGAACGCTGTATCTCGCTAAATGACATTGTTCTTTAAGGTTTCACGATGCTTGCATGCGCTTTAACGAGAATATCACAATATAGCAGTTTCGCACTTGTAACGGTAGAACACGCAGTATTTGGCTTGTTCATGCCGTTTTGTGTGCATTCACAACATTTCACCTATCGCAGTTTAATGCAATAAAACAACATTATCTCGTTAGATGACGTCGTTTTTGGTAGTTTCACGACGCTACCTAGCTTAAACTAACCTAACCTAACCTAACCTTCGCACTTCTATCGTTAGAAAACGTTTTACTCGCAGTTTTACAATGTTTTCTACAAGATTACGACGGTTTCATGCGCTTTCACATTAGATATCGTAGTTCCCGACTTGTAATGTTGAAAAACACTACATCTCACTAAGTGACATTGTTTAATGCGGTTTTACGACGGTTGATATCTCAACCTAACCTAACATTCGCACTTGTATCTAAATACGCTCAATTACACTGTTTCGTTCACAATTACGATATTTGCTTGACCTCACAGTTTCTCACCAACTTATTACAGTACAGAACGCTGTATCTCGCTAGATGACATCGTTCTTTAAGGTTTCAGATACTTGCATGCGCTTTAACGAGAATATCACAATAAAGCAGTTTCGCACTTGTAACGGCACAAGACGCAGTATCTGGCTAGTTCATGCCATTTTGTGTGCTTTCCCAATATTTCACCTATCGCTGTTTCGTACTCGCAATAAAACAACACTATCTCGTTAGATGACATCGTTTTTGGTGGTTTCACGACGCTACCTAGCTCAAACTAACCGAACCTTCGCACTTCTATCGTTAGAAAACGTTTTATTCGCTACTTTACAATGTTTTCTACAAGATTACGACGGTTTCATGCGCTTTCACATTAGATATCGCAGTTCCCGACTTGTAATGTTGAAAAACACTACATCTCACTAAGTGACATTGTTTAATGCGGTTTTACGACGGTTGATATGTCAACCTAACCTAACATTCGCACTTGTATCTAAAGACGCTCAATTACACTGTTTCGTTCACAATTACGATATTTGCTTGAACTCACAGTTTCTCACCAACTTATTACAGTACAGAACGCTGTATCTCGCTAAATGACATCGTTCTTTAAGGTTTCACGATACTTGCATGCGCTTTACCGAGAATGTCACAACATAGCACTTTCGCACTTGTAACGGTACAACACGCAGTATTTGGCTTGTTCATGCCGTTTTGTGTGCTTTCACAACATTTTACCTATCGCAGTTTCGTACTCGCAATAAAACAACACTATCTCGTTAGATGACGTCGTTTTTGGTGGTTTCACGACGCTACCTAGCTTAAACTAACATAACTCAACCTAACATAACCTTCGCACTTATATCGTTAGAAAACGTTTTACTCGCTACTTTACATTGCTTTCTACAACATTACGACGGTTTCAAGCGCTTTCACATTAGATATCGCAGTTCCCAACTTGTAAAGGTGAAAAACACTGCATCTCACTAAGTGACATTGTTTATTGTGGTTTTACGACGGTTCATACCTTAACCTAACGTAACCTAACCTAACCTAACCCAACCTAACCTAACATAACCTAACCTAACCTAACCTAACCAAACCTAACCTAACGTAACCTAACCTAACCTATCCTAACCTAACGACGTTTGCAAGCGCTTTCAAATTAGATATCGCAGTTCCCAACTTGCAATGGTGAAAAACACTGCATCTCACTAAGTGACATTGTTTAATGCGGTTTCACGACGGTTCATATCTTAACCTAACCTAACATTCGCACTTGTATCAAAAGACGCTCAATTACACTGTTTCGTTCACAATTACGATATTTGCTTGACCTCACAGTTTCTCACCAACTTATTACAGTACAGAACGCTGTTTCTCGCTAAATGACATCGTTCTTTAAGGTTTCACGATACTTGCATGCGCTTTACCGAGAATGTCAACACATAGCAGTTTCGCACTTGTAACGGTACAACACGCAGTATTTGGCTTGTTCATGCCGTTTTGAGTGCTTTCACAACATTTTACCTGTCGCAGTTTCGTACTCGCATTAAAACAACACTATCTCGTTAGATGACGTCGTTTTTGGTGGTTTCACGACGCTACCTAGCTTAAACTAACATAACTCAAACTAACCGAACCTTCGCACTTCTATCGTTAGAAAACGTTTTATTCGCTACTTTACAATGTTTTCTACAAGATTACGACGGTTTCATGCGCTTTCACATTAGATATCGCAGTTCCCGACTTGTAATGGTGAAGAACACAGCATCTCACTAAGTGACATTGTTTAACGCGGTTTTAGCGCGGTTCATATCTTAACCTAACCTAACCTTACCTAAACCAACCTAACCTAACCTAACCTAACCAAACCTTACCTAACATACCCTAACCTAACCTAACCTAACCAAACCTAACCTAACCTAACCTAACGTAACCTAACCTAACCTAACCTAACCTAACCTAACCTAACCTAACCTAACCTAACGACGTTTGCAAGCGCTTTCACATTAGATATCGCAGTTCCCGACTTGTAATGGTGAAAAACACTGCATCTCACTAAGTGACATTGATTAATGCGGTTTTACGACGGTTCATATCTTAACCTAACCTAACATTCGCACTTGTATTAAAAAACGCTCTATTACACTGTTTCGTTCACAATTAGGATATTTGCATAACCTCACAGTTTTTCACCAACTTATTGCAGTACAGAACGCTGTATCTCGCTAAATGACATTGTTCTTTAAGGTTTCACGATGCTTGCATGCGCTTTAACGAGAATATCACAATATAGCAGTTTCGCACTTGTAACGGTAGAACACGCAGTATTTGGCTTGTTCATGCCGTTTTGTGTGCTTTCACAACATTTCACCTATCGAAGTTTAATACTCGCAATAAAACAACACTATCTCGTTAGATGACGTCGTTTTTGGTAGTTTCACGACGCTACCTAGCTTAAACTAACCTAACCTAACCTAACCTTCGCACTTCTATCGTTAGAAAACGTTTTACACGCTACTTTACATTGCTTTCTACAACATTACGACGGTTTCAAGCGCTTTCACATTAGATATCGCAGTTCCCAACTTGTAAAGGTGAAAAACACTGCATCTCACTAAGTGACATTGTTTATTGCGGTTTTACGACGGTTCATACCTTAACCTAACGAAACCTAACCTAACCTAACCCAACCTAACCTAACCTAACCTAACCTTACCTAACCTAACCAAATTATCCTTACCTAACCTAACCTAACGTAACCTAACCTAACCTAACCTAACGTAACCTAACCTAACGTAACCTAACCTAACCTAACCTAACCTAATCTAACCTAACCTAACCTAACCTAACCTAACCAAACCTAACCTAACCTAACCTAACCTAACCTAACCTAACGACGGTTGCAAGCGCTTTCACATTAAATATCGCAGTTCCCCACTTTTAATGGTGAAAAACACTGCATCTCAGTAATTGACATTGTTTAATGCGGTTTTACGACGGTTCATATCTTAACCTAACCTAACATTCGCACTTGTATCTAAAAACGCTCTATTACACTGTTTTGTTCACAATTACGATATTTCATAACCTCACAGTTTTTCACCAACTTATTGCAGTACAGAACGCTGTATCTCGCTAAATGACATTGTTCTTTAAGGTTTCACGATGCTTGCATGCGATTTAACGAGAATATCACAATATAGCAGTTTCGCACTTGTAACGGTAGAACACGCAGTATTTGGCTTGTTCATGCCGTTTTGTGTGCTTTCACAACATTTCACCTATCGCAGTTTAATACTCGCTATAAAACAACACTATCTCGTTAGATGACGTCGTTTTTGGTAGTTTCACGACGCTACCTAGCTTAACTAACCTAACCTAACCTAACCTTCGCACTTCTATCGTTAGAAAACGTTTTACTCGCCACTTTATAATGTTTTCTACAAGATTACGACGGTTTCATGCGCTTTCACATTAGATATCGTAGTTCCCGACTTGTAATGTTGAAAAACACTACATCTCACTAAGTGACATTGTTTAATGCGGTTTTACGACGGTTGATATGTCAACCTAACCTAACATTCGCACTTGTATCTAAAGACGCTCAATTACACTGTTTCGTTCACAATTACGATATTTGCTTGACCTCACAGTTTCTCACCAACTTATTACAGTACAGAACGCTGTATCTCGCTAAATGACATCGTTCTTTAAGGTTTCACGATACTTGCATGCGCTTTACCGAGAATGTCACAACATAGCACTTTCGCACTTGTAACGGTACAACACGCAGTATTTGGCTTGTTCATGCCGTTTTGTGTGCTTTCACAACATTTTACCTATCGCAGTTTCGTACTCGCAATAAAACAACACTATCTCGTTAGATGACGTCGTTTTTGGTGGTTTCACGACGCTACCTAGCTTAAACTAACATAACTCAACCTAACATAACCTTCGCACTTATATCGTTAGAAAACGTTTTACTCGCTACTTTACATTGCTTTCTACAACAATACGACGGTTTCAAGCGCTTTCACATTAGATATCGCAGTTCCTAACTTGTAAAGGTGAAAAACACTGCATCTCACTAAGTGACATTGTTTATTGCGGTTTTACGACGGTTCATACCTTAACCTAACGTAACCTAACCTAACCTAACCCAACCTAACCTAACATAACCTAACCTAACCTAACCTAACCAAACCTAACCTAACGTAACCTAACCTAACCTAACCTAACCTAACCTAACGACGTTTGCAAGCGCTTTCACATTAGATATCGCAGTTCCCAACTTGTAATGGTGAAAAACACTGCATCTCACTAAGTGACATTGTTTAATGCGGTTTCACGACGGTTCATATCTTAACCTAACCTAACATTCGTACTTGTATTGAAAAACGCTCTATTACACTGTTTCGTTCACAATTACGATATTTGCATAACCTCACAGTTTTTCACCAACTTATTGCAGTACAGAACGCTGTATCTCGCTAAATGACATTGTTCTTTAAGGTTTCACGATGCTTGCATGCGCTTTAACGAGAATATCACAATATAGCAGTTTCGCACTTGTAACGGTAGAACACGAAGTATTTGGCTTGTTCATGCCGTTTTGTGTGCATTCACAACATTTCACCTATCGCAGTTTAATACTCGCAATAAAACAACATTATCTCGTTAGATGACGTCGTTTTTGGTAGTTTCACGACGCTACCTAGCTTAAACTAACCTAACCTAACCTAACCTTCGCACTTCTATCGTTAGAAAACGTTTTACTTGCAGTTTTACAATGTTTTCTACAAGATTACGACGGTTTCATGCGCTTTCACATTAGATATCGTAGTTCCCGACTTGTAATGTTGAAAAACACTACATCTCACTAAGTGACATTGTTTAATGCGGTTTTACGACGGTTGATAACTCAACCTAACCTAACATTCGCACTTGTATCTAAATACGCTCAATTACACTGTTTCGTTCACAATTACGATATTTGCTTGACCTCACAGTTTCTCACCAACTTATTACAGTACAGAACGCTGTATCTCGCTAGATGACATCGTTCTTTAAGGTTTCACGATACTTGCATGCGCTTTAACGAGAATATCACAATAAAGCAGTTTCGCACTTGTAACGGCACAAGACGCAGTATCTGGCTAGTTCATGCCATTTTGTGTGCTTTCCCAATATTTCACCTATCGCTGTTTCGTACTCGCAATAAAACAACACTATCTCGTTAGATGACATCGTTTTTGGTGGTTTCACGACGCTACCTAGCTCAAACTAACCGAACCTTCGCACTTCTATCGTTAGAAAACGTTTTATTCGCTACTTTACAATGTTTTCTACAAGATTACGACGGTTTCATGCGCTTTCACATTAGATATCGCAGTTCCCGACTTGTAATGGTGGAAAACACAGCATCTCACTAAGTGACATTGTTTAATGCGGTTTTAGCGCGGTTCATATCTTAACCTAACCTAACCTTACCTAACCCAACCTAACCTAACCTAACCTAACCAAACCTTACCTAACATACCCTAACCTAACCTAACCTAACCTAACCAAACCTAACCTAACCTAACCTAACCTAACCTAACGACGTTTGCAAGCGCTTTCACATTAGATATCGCAGTTCCCGACTTGTAATGGTGAAAACACTGCATCTCACTAAGTGACATTGTTTAATGCGGTTTTACGACGGTTCATACCTTAACCTAACCTAACCTAACCTAACCTAACCTTACCTAACCTAACCTAACCTAACCCAACCCAACTTAACCTAACCTAACCTAACCTAACCTAAACTAACCTAACCCAACCTAACCTAACCTAACCTAACCCAACCTAACCCAACCCATCCCAACCTAACCTAACCTAAGCTAACCTAACCTAACCTAACCAAACCTAACCTAACCTAACTTAACCTAACCTAACGTAACCTAACCTAACCTATTCTAACGTAACCTAACCTTACCTGACCTAACCTAACCTAACGTAACCTAACGTAACCTAACCTAACCTAACATAACCTAACGTAACCTAACCTAACCTAACCTAACGTAACCTAACCTAACCTAACCTAACCCAACCTAACCCAACCCAACCCAACCCAACACCCAACCCAACCTAACCTAACCTAACCTAACCTTACCTAACCTAACCAAATTATCCTTACCTAACCTAACCTAACCTAACGTAACCTAACCTAACCTAACCTAACCTAACCTAACCTAACCTAACCTAACCTAACCCAACCTAACCTAACCTAACCTAACCTAACCCAACTCAACCCAACCTAACCTAATCTAACCTAACCTAACCTAACCTAACCAAACCTAACCTAACCTAACCTAACCTAACCTAACGACGGTTGCAAGCGCTTTTACATTAAATATCGCAGTTCCCCACTTTTAATGGTGAAAAACACTGCATCTCAGTAATTGACATTGTTTAATGCGGTTTTACGACGGTTCATATCTTAACCTAACCTAACATTCGCACTTGTATCTAAAAACGCTCTATTACACTGTTTTGTTCACAATTACGATATTTGCATAACCTCACAGTTTTTCACCAACTTATTGCAGTACAGAACGCTGTATCTCGCTAAATGACATTGTTCTTTAAGGTTTCACGATGCTTGCATGCGATTTAACGAGAATATCACAATATAGCAGTTTCGCACTTGTAACGGTAGAACACGCAGTATTTGGCTTGTTCATGCCGTTTTGTGTGCTTTCACAACATTTCACCTATCGCAGTTTAATACTCGCTATAAAACAACACTATCTCGTTAGATGACGTCGTTTTTGGTAGTTTCACGACGCTACCTAGCTTAACTAACCTAACCTAACCTAACCTTCGCACTTCTATCGTTAGAAAACGTTTTACTCGCCACTTTATAATGTTTTCTACAAGATTACGACGGTTTCATGCGCTTTCACATTAGATATCGTAGTTCCCGACTTGTAATGTTGAAAAACACTACATCTCACTAAGTGACATTGTTTAATGCGGTTTTACGACGGTTGATATGTCAACCTAACCTAACATTCGCACTTGTATCTAAAGACGCTCAATTACACTGTTTCGTTCACAATTACGATATTTGCTTGACCTCACAGTTTCTCACCAACTTATTACAGTACAGAACGCTGTATCTCGCTAAATGACATCGTTCTTTAAGGTTTCACGATACTTGCATGCGCTTTACCGAGAATGTCACAACATAGCACTTTCGCACTTGTAACGGTACAACACGCAGTATTTGGCTTGTTCATGCCGTTTTGTGTGCTTTCACAACATTTTACCTATCGCAGTTTCGTACTCGCAATAAAACAACACTATCTCGTTAGATGACGTCGTTTTTGGTGGTTTCACGACGCTACCTAGCTTAAACTAACATAACTCAACCTATCATAACCTTCGCACTTATATCGTTAGAAAACGTTTTACTCGCTACTTTACATTGCTTTCTACAACATTACGACGGTTTCAAGCGCTTTCACATTAGATATCGCAGTTCCCAACTTGTAAAGGTGAAAAACACTGCATCTCACTAAGTGACATTGTTTATTGCGGTTTTACGACGGTTCATACCTTAACCTAACGTAACCTAACCTAACCTAACCCAACCTAACCTAACATAACCTAACCTAACCTAACCTAACCAAACCTAACCTAACGTAACCTAACCTAACCTAACCTAACCTAACGACGTTTGCAAGCGCTTTCACATTAGATATCGCAGTTCCCAACTTGTAATGGTGAAAAACACTGCATATCACTAAGTGACATTGTTTAATGCGGTTTTACGACGGTTCATATCTTAACCTAACCTAACATTCGTACTTGTATTGAAAAACGCTCTATTACACTGTTTCGTTCACAATTACGATATTTGCATAACCTCACAGTTTTTCACCAACTTATTGCAGTACAGAACGCTGTATCTCGCTAAATGACATCGTTCTTTAAGGTTTCACGATGCTTGCATGCGCGTTAACGAGAATATCACAATATAGCAGTTTCGCACTTGTAACGGTAGAACACGCAGTATTTGGCTTGTTTATGCCGTTTTGTGTGCATTCACAACATTTCACCTATCGCAGTTTAATACTCGCAATAAAACAACATTATCTCGTTAGATGACGTCGTTTTTGGTAGTTTCACGACGCTACCTAGCTTAAACTAACCTAACCTAACCTAACCTTCGCACTTCTATCGTTAGAAAACGTTTACTCGCAACTTTGCAATGTTTTCTACAAGATTACGACGGTTTCATGCGCTTTCACATTAGATATCGTAGTTCCCGACTTGTAATGTTGAAAAACACTACATCTCACTAAGTGACATTGTTTAATGCGGTTTTACGATGGTTGATATGTCAACCTAACCTAACATTCGCACTTGTATCTAAAGACGCTCAATTACACTGTTTCATTCACAATTACGATATTTGCTTGACCTCACAGTTTCTCACCAACATATTACAGTACAGAACGCTGTATCTCGCTAAATGACATCGTTCTTTAAGGTTTCACGATACTTGCATGCGCTTTACCGAGAATGTCACAACATAGCAGTCGCACTTGTAACGGTACAACACGCAGTATTTGGCTTGTTCATGCCGTTTTGTGTGCTTTCACAACATTTTACCTATCGCAGTTTCGTACTCGCAATAAAACAACACTATCTCGTTAGATGATGTCGTTTTTGGTGGTTTCACGACGCTACCTAGCTTAAACTAACATAACTCAACCTAACATAACCTTCGCACTTATATCGTTAGAAAACGTTTTACTCGCTACTTTACATTGCTTTCTACAACATTACGACGGTTTCAAGCGCTTTCACATTAGATATCGCAGTTCCCAACTTGTAAAGGTGAAAAACACTGCATCTCACTAAGTGACATTGTTTATTGCGGTTTTACGACGGTTCATACCTTAACCTAACGTAACCTAACCTAACCTAACCCAACCTAACCTAACATAACCTAACCTAACCTAACCTAACCAAACCTAACCTAACGTAACCTAACCTAACCTAACCTAACCTAACGACGTTTGCAAGCGCTTTCACATTAGATATCGCAGTTCCCAACTTGTAATGGTGAAAAACACTGCATCTCACTAAGTGACATTGTTTAATGCGGTTTCACGACGGTTCATATCTTAACCTAACCTAACATTCGTACTTGTATTGAAAAACGCTCTATTACACTGTTTCGTTCACAATTACGATATTTGCATACCCTCACAGTTTTTCACCAACTTATTGCAGTACAGAACGCTGTATCTCGCTAAATGACATTGTTCTTTAAGGTTTCACGATGCTTGCATGCGCTTTAACGAGAATATCACAATATAGCAGTTTCGCACTTGTAACGGTAGAACACGCAGTATTTGGCTTGTTCATGCCGTTTTGTGTGCATTCACAACATTTCACCTATCGCAGTTTAATGCAATAAAACAACATTATCTCGTTAGATGACGTCGTTTTTGGTAGTTTCACGACGCTACCTAGCTTAAACTAACCTAACCTAACCTAACCTTCGCACTTCTATCGTTAGAAAACGTTTTACTCGCAGTTTTACAATGTTTTCTACAAGATTACGACGGTTTCATGCGCTTTCACATTAGATATCGTAGTTCCCGACTTGTAAAGGTGAAAAACACTGCATCTCACTAAGTGACATTGTTTAATGCGGTTTTACGACGGTTGATATCTCAACCTAACCTAACATTCGCACTTGTATCTAAATACGCTCAATTACACTGTTTCGTTCACAATTACGATATTTGCTTGACCTCACAGTTTCTCACCAACTTATTACAGTACAGAACGCTGTATCTCGCTAGATGACATCGTTCTTTAAGGTTTCAGATACTTGCATGCGCTTTAACGAGAATATCACAATAAAGCAGTTTCGCACTTGTAACGGCACAAGACGCAGTATCTGGCTAGTTCATGCCATTTTGTGTGCTTTCCCAATATTTCACCTATCGCTGTTTCGTACTCGCAATAAAACAACACTATCTCGTTAGATGACATCGTTTTTGGTGGTTTCACGACGCTACCTAGCTCAAACTAACCGAACCTTCGCACTTCTATCGTTAGAAAACGTTTTATTCGCTACTTTACAATGTTTTCTACAAGATTACGACGGTTTCATGCGCTTTCACATTAGATATCGCAGTTCCCGACTTGTAATGTTGAAAAACACTACATCTCACTAAGTGACATTGTTTAATGCGGTTTTACGACGGTTGATATGTCAACCTAACCTAACATTCGCACTTGTATCTAAAGACGCTCAATTACACTGTTTCGTTCACAATTACGATATTTGCTTGAACTCACAGTTTCTCACCAACTTATTACAGTACAGAACGCTGTATCTCGCTAAATGACATCGTTCTTTAAGGTTTCACGATACTTGCATGCGCTTTACCGAGAATGTCACAACATAGCACTTTCGCACTTGTAACGGTACAACACGCAGTATTTGGCTTGTTCATGCCGTTTTGTGTGCTTTCACAACATTTTACCTATCGCAGTTTCGTACTCGCAATAAAACAACACTATCTCGTTAGATGACGTCGTTTTTGGTGGTTTCACGACGCTACCTAGCTTAAACTAACATAACTCAACCTAACATAACCTTCGCACTTATATCGTTAGAAAACGTTTTACTCGCTACTTTACATTGCTTTCTACAACATTACGACGGTTTCAAGCGCTTTCACATTAGATATCGCAGTTCCCAACTTGTAAAGGTGAAAAACACTGCATCTCACTAAGTGACATTGTTTATTGTGGTTTTACGACGGTTCATACCTTAACCTAACGTAACCTAACCTAACCTAACCCAACCTAACCTAACATAACCTAACCTAACCTAACCTAACCAAACCTAACCTAACGTAACCTAACCTAACCTATCCTAACCTAACGACGTTTGCAAGCGCTTTCAAATTAGATATCGCAGTTCCCAACTTGCAATGGTGAAAAACACTGCATCTCACTAAGTGACATTGTTTAATGCGGTTTCACGACGGTTCATATCTTAACCTAACCTAACATTCGCACTTGTATCAAAAGACGCTCAATTACACTGTTTCGTTCACAATTACGATATTTGCTTGACCTCACAGTTTCTCACCAACTTATTACAGTACAGAACGCTGTTTCTCGCTAAATGACATCGTTCTTTAAGGTTTCACGATACTTGCATGCGCTTTACCGAGAATGTCAACACATAGCAGTTTCGCACTTGTAACGGTACAACACGCAGTATTTGGCTTGTTCATGCCGTTTTGAGTGCTTTCACAACATTTTACCTGTCGCAGTTTCGTACTCGCATTAAAACAACACTATCTCGTTAGATGACGTCGTTTTTGGTGGTTTCACGACGCTACCTAGCTTAAACTAACATAACTCAAACTAACCGAACCTTCGCACTTCTATCGTTAGAAAACGTTTTATTCGCTACTTTACAATGTTTTCTACAAGATTACGACGGTTTCATGCGCTTTCACATTAGATATCGCAGTTCCCGACTTGTAATGGTGAAGAACACAGCATCTCACTAAGTGACATTGTTTAACGCGGTTTTAGCGCGGTTCATATCTTAACCTAACCTAACCTTACCTAAACCAACCTAACCTAACCTAACCTAACCAAACCTTACCTAACATACCCTAACCTAACCTAACCTAACCAAACCTAACCTAACCTAACCTAACGTAACCTAACCTAACCTAACCTAACCTAACCTAACCTAACCTAACCTAACGACGTTTGCAAGCGCTTTCACATTAGATATCGCAGTTCCCGACTTGTAATGGTGAAAAACACTGCATCTCACTAAGTGACATTGATTAATGCGGTTTTACGACGGTTCATATCTTAACCTAACCTAACATTCGCACTTGTATTAAAAAACGCTCTATTACACTGTTTCGTTCACAATTAGGATATTTGCATAACCTCACAGTTTTTCACCAACTTATTGCAGTACAGAACGCTGTATCTCGCTAAATGACATTGTTCTTTAAGGTTTCACGATGCTTGCATGCGCTTTAACGAGAATATCACAATATAGCAGTTTCGCACTTGTAACGGTAGAACACGCAGTATTTGGCTTGTTCATGCCGTTTTGTGTGCTTTCACAACATTTCACCTATCGAAGTTTAATACTCGCAATAAAACAACACTATCTCGTTAGATGACGTCGTTTTTGGTAGTTTCACGACGCTACCTAGCTTAAGCTAACCTAACCTAACCTAACCTTCGCACTTCTATCGTTAGAAAACGTTTTACACGCTACTTTACATTGCTTTCTACAACATTACGACGGTTTCAAGCGCTTTCACATTAGA
Source organism: Rhipicephalus microplus (assembly GCF_043290135.1). NCBI lineage: Eukaryota > Metazoa > Arthropoda > Arachnida > Ixodida > Ixodidae > Rhipicephalus > Rhipicephalus microplus. The sequence goes on from NW_027464678.1 coordinate 853,380, forward strand.
TATCGCAGTTCCCAACTTGTAAAGGTGAAAAACACTGCATCTCACTAAGTGACATTGTTTATTGCGGTTTTACGACGGTTCATACCTTAACCTAACGAAACCTAACCTAACCTAACCCAACCTAACCTAACATAACCTAACCTAACCTAACCTAACCTAACCAAACCTAACCTAACGTAACCTAACCTAACCTAACCTAACCTAACGACGTTTGCAAGCGCTTTCACATTAGATATCGCAGTTCCCAACTTGTAATGGTGAAAAACACTGCATCTCACTAAGTGACATTGTTTAATGCGGTTTTACGACGGTTCATATCTTAACCTAACCTAACATTCGTACTTGTATTGAAAAACGCTCTATTACACTGTTTCGTTCACAATTACGATATTTGCTTAACCTCACAGTTTTTCACCAACTTATTGCAGTACAGAACGCTGTATCTCGCTAAATGACATTGTTCTTTAAGGTTTCACGATGCTTGCATGCGCTTTAAAGAGAGTATCACAATATAGCAGTTTCGCACTTGTAACGGTAGAACACGCAGTATTTGGCTTGTTCATGCCGTTTTGTGTGCATTCACAACATTTCACCTATCGCAGTTTAATACTCGCAATAAAACAACACTATCTTGTTAGATGACGTCGTTTTTGGTAGTTTCACGACGCTACCTAGCTTAAACTAACCTAACCTAACCTAACCTTCGCACTTCTAACGTTAGAAAACGTTTTACTCGCAATTTTACAATGTTTTCTACAAGATTACGACGGTTTCATGCGCTTTCACATTAGATATCGTAGTTCCCGACTTGTAATGTTGAAAAACACTACATCTCACTAAGTGACATTGTTTAATGCGGTTTTACGTCGGTTGATATCTCAACCTAACCTAACATTCGCACTTGTATCTAAATACGCTCAATTACACTGTTTCGTTCACAATTACGATATTTGCTTGACCTCACAGTTTCTCACCAACTTATTACAGTACAGAACGCTGTATCTCGCTAGATGACATCGTTCTTTAAGGTTTCGCGATACTTGCATGCGCTTTAACGAGAATATCACAATAAAGCAGTTTCGCACTTGTAACGGCACAAGACGCAGTATGTGGCTAGTTCATGCCATTTTGTGTGCTTTCCCAATATTTCACCTATCGCAGTTTCGTACTCGCAATAAAACAACACTATCTCGTTAGATGACATCGTTTTTGGTGGTTTCACGACGCTACCTAGCTCAAACTAACCGAACCTTCGCACTTCTATCGTTTGAAAACGTTTTATTCGCTACTTTACAATGTTTTCTACAAGATTACGAAGGTTTCATGCGCTTTCACATTAGATATCGCAGTTCCCGACTTGTAATGGTGGAAAACACAGCATCTCACTAAGTGACATTGTTTAATGCGGTTTTAGCGCGGTTCATATCTTAACCTAACCTAACCTTACCTAACCCAACCTAACCTAACCTAACCTAACCAAACCTTACCTAACATACCCTAACCTAATCTAACCTAACCAAACCTAACCTAACCTAACCTAACCTAACCTAACGACGTTTGCAAGCGCTTTCACATTAGATATCGCAGTTCCCGACTTGTAATGGTGAAAACACTGCATCTCACTAAGTGACATTGTTTAATGTGGTTTTACGACGGTTCATACCTTAACCTAACCTAACCTAACCTAACCTAACCTTACCTAACCTAACCTAACCTAACCCAACCCAACTTAACCTAACCTAACCTAACCTAAACTAACCTAACCCAACCTAACCTAACCTAACCTAACCTAACCCAACCTAACCCAACCCATCCCAACCTAACCTGACCTAAGCTAACCTAACCTAACCAAACCTAACCTAACCTAACTTAACCTAACCTAACGTAACCTAACCTAACCTATTCTAACGTAACCTAACCTTACCTGACCTAACCTAACCTAACGTAACCTAACCTAACCTAACATAACCTAACGTAACCTAACCTAACCTAACCTAACGTAACCTAACCTAACCTAACCCAACCTAACCCAACCCAACCCAACCCAACAACACCCAACCCAACCTAACCTAACCTAACCTAACCTTACCTAACCTAACCAAATTATCCTTACCTAACCTAACCTAACCTAACGTAACCTAACCTAACCTAACCTAACGTAACCTAACCTAACGTAACCTAACCTAACCTAACATAACCTAATCTAACCTAACCTAACCTAACCTAACCTAACCAAACCTAACCTAACCTAACCTAACCTAACCTAACGACGGTTGCAAGCGCTTTCACATTAAATATCGCAGTTCCCCACTTTTAATGGTGAAAAACACTGCATCTCAGTAATTGACCTTGTTTAATGCGGTTTTACGACGGTTCATATCTTAACCTAACCTAACATTCGCACTTGTATCTAAAAACGCTCTATTACACTGTTTTGTTCACAATTACGATATTTGCATAACCTCACAGTTTTTCACCAACTTATTGCAGTACAGAACGCTGTATCTCGCTAAATGACATTGTTCTTTAAGGTTTCACGATGCTTGCATGCGATTTAACGAGAATATCACAATATAGCAGTTTCGCACTTGTAACGGTAGAACACGCAGTATTTGGCTTGTTCATGCCGTTTTGTGTGCTTTCACAACATTTCACCTATCGCAGTGTAATACTCGCTATAAAACAACACTATCTCGTTAGATGACGTCGTTTTTGGTAGTTTCACGACGCTACCTAGCTTAACTAACCTAACCTAACCTAACCTTCGCACTTCTATCGTTAGAAAACGTTTTACTCGCCACTTTATAATGTTTTCTACAAGATTACGACGGTTTCATGCGCTTTCACATTAGATATCGTAGTTCCCGACTTGTAATGTTGAAAAACACTACATCTCACTAAGTGACATTGTTTAATGCGGTTTTACGACTGTTGATATGTCAACCTAACCTAACATTCGCACTTGTATCTAAAGACGCTCAATTACACTGTTTCGTTCACAATTACGATATTTGCTTGACCTCACAGTTTCTCACCAACTTATTACAGTACAGAACGCTGTATCTCACTAAATGACATCGTTCTTTAAGGTTTCACGATACTTGCATGCGCTTTACCGAGAATATCACAACATAGCAGTTTCGCACTTGTAACGGTAACACACGCAGTATTTGGCTTGTTCATGCCGTTTTGTGTGCTTTCACAACATTTTACCTATCGCAGTTTCGTACTCGCAATAAAACAACACTATCTCGTTAGATGACGTCGTTTTTGGTGGTTTCACGACGCTACCTAGCTTAAACTAACATAACTCAACCTAACATAACCTTCGCACTTATATCGTTAGAAAACGTTTTACTCGCTACTTTACATTGCTTTCTACAACATTACGACGGTTTCAAGCGCTTTCACATTAGATATCGCAGTTCCCAACTTGTAAAGGTGAAAAACACTGCATCTCACTAAGTGACATTGTTTATTGCGGTTTTACGACGGTTCATACCTTAACCTAACGTAACCTAACCTAACCTAACCCAACCTAACCTAACATAACCTAACCTAACCTAACCTAACCTAACGTAACCTCAGCTAACCTAACCTAACCTAACCTAACCTAACGACGTTTGCAAGCGCTTTCACATTAGATATCGCAGTTCCCGACTTGTAAGGGTGAAAACACTGCATCTCACTAAGTGACATTGTTTAATGCGGTTTTACGACGGTTCATACCTTAACCTAACCTAACCTAACCTAACCTAACCTTACCTAACCTAACCTAACCTAACCCAACCTAACTTAACCTAACCTAACCTAACCTAACCTAAACTAACCTAACCCAACCTAACCTAACCTAACCTAACCCAACCTAACCCAACCCATCCCAACCTAACCTAACCTAAGCTAACCTAACCTAACCTAACTTAACCTAACCTAACGTAACCTAACCTAACCTATTCTAACGTAACCTAACCTTACCGGACCTAACCTAACCTAACGTAACCTAACGTAACCTAACCTAACCTAACATAACCTAACGTAACCTAACCTAACCTAACCTAACGTAACCTAACCTAACCTAACCCAACCTAACCCAACCCAACCCAACCCAACACCCAACCCAACCTAACCTAACCTAACCTTACCTAACCTAACCAAATTATCCTTACCTAACCTAACCTAACCTAACGTAACCTAACCTAACCTAACCTAACGTAACCTAACCTAACCTAACCTAACCTAACCTAACCCAACATAACCTAACCTAACCTAACCTAACCCAACTACACCCAACCTAACCTAATCTAACCTAACCTAACCTAACCTAACCTAACCAAACCTAACCTAACCTAACCTAACCTAACCTAACCTAACCTAACCTAACCTACGACGGTTGCAAGCGCTTTCACATTAGATATCGCAGTTCCCAACTTGTAATGGTGAAAAACACTGCATCTCACTAAGTGACATTGTTTAATGCGGTTTTACGACGGTTGATATCTCAACCTAACCTAACATTCGCACTTGTATCTAAATACGCTCAATTACACTGTTTCGTTCACAATTACGATATTTGCTTGACCTCACAGTTTCTCACCAACTTATTACAGTACAGAACGCTGTATCTCGCTAGATGACATCGTTCTTTAAGGTTTCACGATACTTGCATGCGCTTTAACGAGAATATCACAATAAAGCAGTTTCGCACTTGTAACGGCACAAGACGCAGTATCTGGCTAGTTCATGCCATTTTGTGTGCTTTCCCAATATTTCACCTATCGCTGTTTCGTACTCGCAATAAAACAACACTATCTCGTTAGATGACATCGTTTTTGGTGGTTTCACGACGCTACCTAGCTCAAACTAACCGAACCTTCGCACTTCTATCGTTAGAAAACGTTTTATTCGCTACTTTACAATGTTTTCTACAAGATTACGACGGTTTCATGCGCTTTCACATTAGATATCGCAGTTCCCGACTTGTAATGGTGGAAAACACAGCATCTCACTAAGTGACATTGTTTAATGCGGTTTTAGCGCGGTTCATATCTTAACCTAACCTAACCTTACCTAACCCAACCTAACCTAACCTAACCTAACCAAACCTTACCTAACATACCCTAACCTAACCTAACCTAACCTAACCAAACCTAACCTAACCTAACCTAACCTAACCTAACCTAACCTAACGACGTTTGCAAGCGCTTTCACATCAGATATCGCAGTTCCCGACTTGTAATGGTGAAAACACTGCATCTCACTAAGTGACATTGTTTAATGCGGTTTTACGACGGTTCATACCTTAACCTAACCTAACCTAACCTAACCTAACCTTACCTAACCTAACCTAACCTAACCCAACCCAACTTAACCTAACCTAACCTAACCTAACCTAAACTAACCTAACCCAACCTAACCTAACCTAACCTAACCCAACCTAACCCAACCCATCCCAACCTAACCTAACCTAAGCTAACCTAACCTAACCTAACCAAACCTAACCTAACCTAACTTAACCTAACCTAACGTAACCTGACCTAACCTATTCTAACGTAACCTAACCTTGCCTGACCTAACCTAACCTAACGTAACCTAACGTAACCTAACCTAACCTAACATAACCTAACGTAACCTAACCTAACCTAACCTAATGTAACCTAACCTAACCTAACCCAACCTAACCCAACCCAACCCAACCCAACACCCAACCCAACCTAACCTAACCTAACCTAACCTTACCTAACCTAACCAAATTATCCTTACCTAACCTAACCTAACCTAACGTAACCTAACCTAGCCTAACCTAACCTAACCTAACCTAACCTAACCCAACCTAACCTAACCTAACCTAACCTAACCCAACCTAACCTAACATAACCTAACCTAACCTAACCTAACCTAACCAAACCTAACCTAACGTAACCTAACCTAACCTAACCTAACCTAACGACGTTTGCAAGCGCTTTCACATTAGATATCGCAGTTCCCAACTTGTAATGGTGAAAAACACTGCATCTCACTAAGTGACATTGTTTAATGCGGTTTCACGACGGTTCATATCTTAACCTAACCTAACATTCGTACTTGTATTGAAAAACGCTCTATTACACTGTTTCGTTCACAATTACGATATTTGCATAACCTCACAGTTTTTCACCAACTTATTGCAGTACAGAACGCTGTATCTCGCTAAATGACATCGTTCTTTAAGGTTTCACGATGCTTGCATGCGCGTTAACGAGAATATCACAATATAGCAGTTTCGCACTTGTAACGGTAGAACACGCAGTATTTGGCTTGTTCATGCCGTTTTGTGTGCATTCACAACATTTCACCTATCGCAGTTTAATACTCGCAATAAAACAACATTATCTCGTTAGATGACGTCGTTTTTGGTAGTTTCACGACGCTACCTAGCTTAAACTAACATAACTCAACCTAACATAACCTTCGCACTTATATCGTTAGAAAACGTTTTACTCGCTACTTTACATTGCTTTCTACAACATTACGACGGTTTCAAGCGCGTTCACATTAGATATCGCAGTTCCCAACTTGTAAAGGTGAAAAACACAGCATCTCACTAAGTGACATTGTTTATTGCGGTTTTACGACGGTTCATACCTTAACCTAACGTAACCTAACCTAACCTAACCCAACCTAACCTAACATAACCTAACCTAACCTAACCTAACCAAACCTAACCTAACGTAACCTAACCTAACCTAACCTAACCTAACGACGTTTGCAAGCGCTTTCACATTAGATATCGCAGTTCCCAACTTGTAATGGTGAAAAACACTGCATCTCACTAAGTGACATTGTTTAATGCGGTTTCACGACGGTTCATATCTTAACCTAACCTAACATTCGTACTTGTATTGAAAAACGCTCTATTACACTGTTTCGTTCACAATTACGATATTTGCATACCCTCACAGTTTTTCACCAACTTATTGCAGTACAGAACGCTGTATCTCGCTAAATGACATTGTTCTTTAAGGTTTCACGATGCTTGCATGCGCTTTAACGAGAATATCACATTATAGCAGTTTCGCACTTGTAACGGTAGAACACGCAGTATTTGGCTTGTTCATGCCGTTTTGTGTGCATTCACAACATTTCACCTATCGCAGTTTAATGCAATAAAACAACATTATCTCGTTAGATGACGTCGTTTTTGGTAGTTTCACGACGCTACCTAGCTTAAACTAACCTAACCTAACCTAACCTTCGCACTTCTATCGTTAGAAAACGTTTTACTCGCAGTTTTACAATGTTTTCTACAAGATTACGACGGTTTCATGCGCTTTCACATTAGATATCGTAGTTCCTGACTTGTAATGTTGAAAAACACTACATCTCACTAAGTGACATTGTTTAATGCGGTTTTACGACGGTTGATATCTCAACCTAACTTAACATTCGCACTTGTATCTAAATACGCTCAATTACACTGTTTCGTTCACAATTACGATATTTGCTTGACCTCACAGTTTCTCACCAACTTATTACAGTACAGAACGCTGTATCTCGCTAGATGACATCGTTCTTTAAGGTTTCACGATACTTGCATGCGCTTTAACGAGAATATCACAATAAAGCAGTTTCGCACTTGTAACGGCACAAGACGCAGTATCTGGCTAGTTCATGCCATTTTGTGTGCTTTCCCAATATTTCACCTATCGCTGTTTCGTACTCGCAATAAAACAACACTATCTCGTTAGATGACATCGTTTTTGGTGGTTTCACGACGCTACCTAGCTCAAACTAACCGGACCTTCGCACTTCTATCGTTAGAAAACGTTTTATTCGCTACTTTACAATGTTTTCTACAAGATTACGACGGTTTCATGCGCTTTCACATTAGATATCGCAGTTCCCGACTTGTAATGGTGGAAAACACAGCATCTCACTAAGTGACATTGTTTAATGCGGTTTTAGCGCGGTTCATATCTTAACCTAACCTAACCTTACCCAACCTAACCTAACCTAACCTAACCAAACCTTACCTAACATACCCTAACCTAACCTAACCTAACCTAACCAAACCTAACCTAACCTAACCTAACCTAACCTAACCTAACGACGTTTGCAAGCGCTTTCACATTAGATATCGCAGTTCCCGACTTGTAATGGTGAAAACACTGCATCTCACTAAGTGACATTGTTTAATGCGGTTTTACGACGGTTCATACCTTAACCTAACCTAACCTAACCTAACCTAACCTTACCTAACCTAACCTAACCTAACCCAACCCAACTTAACCTAACCTAACCTAACCTAACCTAAACTAACCTAACCCAACCTAACCTAACCTAACCTAACCTAACCCAACCTAACCCAACCCATCCCAACCTAACCTAACCTAAGCTAACCTAACCTAACCTAACCAAACCTAACCTAACCTAACTTAACCTAACCTAACGTAACCTAACCTAACCTATTCTAACGTAACCTAACCTTACCTGACCTAACCTAACCTAACGTTACCTAACGTAACCTAACCTAACCTAACATAACCTAACGTAACCTAACCTAACCTAACCTAACGTAACCTAACCTAACCTAACCCAACCTAACCCAACCCAACCCAACCCAACACCCAACCCAACCTAACCTAACCTAACCTAACCTTACCTAACCTAACCAAATTATCCTTACCTAACCTAACCTAACCTAACGTAACCTAACCTAACCTAACCTAACGTAACCTAACCTAACCTAACCCAACCTAACCTAACCTAACCTAACCTAACCCAACTCAACCCAACCTAACCTAATCGAACCTAACCTAACCTAACCTAACCTAACCAAACCTAACCTAACCTAACCTAACCTAACCTAACCTAACGACGGTTGCAAGCGCTTTCACAATATCGCAGTTCCCCACTTTTAATGGTGAAAAACACTGCATCTCAGTAATTGACATTGTTTAATGCGGTTTTACGACGGTTCATATCTTAACCTAACCTAACATTCGCACTTGTATCTAAAAACGCTCTATTACACTGTTTTGTTCACAATTACGATATTTGCATAACCTCACAGTTTTTCACCAACTTATTGCAGTACAGAACGCTGTATCTCGCTAAATGACATTGTTCATTAAGGTTTCACGATGCTTGCATGCGATTTAACGAGAATATCACAATATAGCAGTTTCGCACTTGTAACGGTAGAACACGCAGTATTTGGCTTGTTCATGCCGTTTTGTGTGCTTTCACAACATTTCACCTATCGCAGTTTAATACTCGCTATAAAACAACACTATCTCGTTAGATGACGTCGTTTTTGGTAGTTTCACGACGCTACCTAGCTTAACTAACCTAACCTAACCTAACCTTCGCACTTCTATCGTTAGAGAACGTTTTACTCGCCACTTTATAATGTTTTCTACAAGATTACGACGGTTTCATGCCCTTTCACATTAGATATCGTAGTTCCCGACTTGTAATGTTGAAAAACACTACATCTCACTAAGTGACATTGTTTAATGCGGTTTTACGACGGTTGATATGTCAACCTAACCTAACATTCGCACATTTATCTAAAGACGCTCAATTACACTGTTTCGTTCACAATTACGATATTTGCTTGAACTCACAGTTTCTCACCAACTTATTACAGTACAGAACGCTGTATCTCGCTAAATGACATCGTTCTTTAAGGTTTCACGATATTTGCATGCGCTTTACCGAGAATGTCACAACATAGCACTTTCGCACTTGTAACGGTACAACACGCAGTATTTGGCTTGTTCATGCCGTTTTGTGTGCTTTCACAACATTTTACCTATCGCAGTTTCGTACTCGCAATAAAACAACACTATCTCGTTAGATGACGTCGTTTTTGGTGGTTTCACGACGCTACCTAGCTTAAACTAACATAACTCAACCTAACATAACCTTCGCACTTATATCGTTAGAAAACGTTTTACTCGCTACTTTACATTGCTTTCTACAACATTACGACGGTTTCAAGCGCTTTCACATTAGATATCGCAGTTCCCAACTTGTAAAGGTGAAAAACACTGCATCTCACTAAGTGACATTGTTTATTGCGGTTTTACGACGGTTCATACCTTAACCTAACGTAACCTAACCTAACCTAACCCAACCTAACCTAACATAACCTAACCTAACCTAACCTAACCTAACCAAACCTAACCTAACCTAACGTAACCTAACCTAACCTAACCTAACCTAACGACGTTTGCAAGCGCTTTCACATTAGATATCGCACTTCCCAACTTGTAATGGTGAAAAACACTGCATCTCACTAAGTGACATTGTTTAATGCGGTTTCACGACGGTTCATATCTTAACCTAACCTAACATTCGCACTTGTATCTAAAGACGCTCAATTACACTGTTTCGTTCACAATTACGATATTTGCTTGACCTCACAGTTTCTCACCAACTTATTACAGCACAGAACGCTGTATCTCGCTAAATGACATCGTTCTTTAAGGTTTCACGATACTTGCATGCGCTTTACCGAGAATGTCAACACATAGCAGTTTCGCACTTGTAACGGTACAACACGCAGTATTTGGCTTGTTCATGTCGTTTTGAGTGCTTTCACAACATTTTACCTGTCGCAGTTTCGTACTCGCATTAAAACAACACTATCTCGTTAGATGACGTCGTTTTTGGTGGTTTCACGACGCTACCTAGCTTAAACTAACATAACTCAAACTAACCGAACCTTCGCACTTCTATCGTTAGAAAACGTTTTATTCGCTACTTTACAATGTTTTCTACAAGATTACGACGGTTTCATGCGCTTTCACATTAGATATCGCAGTTCCCGACTTGTAATGGTGAAAAACACAGCATCTCACTAAGTGACATTGTTTAACGCGGTTTTAGCGCGGTTCATATCTTAACCTAACCTAACCTTACCTAAACCAACCTAACCTAACCTAACCTAACCAAACCTTACCTAACATACCCTAACCTAACCTAACCTAACCAAACCTAACCTAACCTAACCTAACGTAACCTAACCTAACCTAACCTAACCTAACCTAACCTAACCTAACGACGTTTGCAAGCGCTTTCACATTAGATATCGCAGTTCCCGACTTGTAATGGTGAAAAACACTGCATCTCACTAAGTGACATTGATTAATGCGGTTTTACGACGGTTCATATCTTAACCTAACCTAACATTCGCACTTGTATTAAAAAACGCTCTATTACACTGTTTCGTTCACAATTAGGATATTTGCATAACCTCACAGTTTTTCACCAACTTATTGCAGTACAGAACGCTGTATCTCGCTAAATGACATTGTTCTTTAAGGTTTCACGATGCTTGCATGCGCTTTAACGAGAATATCACAATATAGCAGTTTCGCACTTGTAACGGTAGAACACGCAGTATTTGGCTTGTTCATGCCGTTTTGTGTGCTTTCACAACATTTCACCTATCGAAGTTTAATACTCACAATAAAACAACACTATCTCGTTAGATGACGTCGTTTTTGGTAGTTTCACGACGCTACCTAGCTTAAACTAACCTAACCTAACCTAACCTTCGCACTTCTAACGTTAGAAAACGTTTTACTCGCCACTTTACAATGTTTTCTACAAGATTACGACGGTTTCATGCGCTTTCACATTAGATATCGTAGTTCCCGACTTGTAATGTTGAAAAACACTACATCTCACTAAGTGACATTGTTTAATGCGGTTTTACGACGGTTGATATGTCAACCTAACCTAACATTCGCACTTGTATCTAAAGACGCTCAATTACACTGTTTCGTTCACAATTACGATATTTGCTTGACCTCACAGTTTCTCACCAACTTATTACAGTACAGAACGCTGTAACTCGCTAAATGACATCGTTCTTTAAGGTTTCACGATACTTGCATGCGCTTTACCGAGAATGTCACAACATAGCAGTTTCGCACTTGTAACGGTACAACACGCAGTATTTGGCTTGTTCATGCCGTTTTGTGTGCTTTCACAACATTTTACCTATCGCAGTTTCGTACTCGCAATAAAACAACACTATCTCGTTAGATGACGTCGTTTTTGGTGGTTTCACGACGCTACCTAGCTTAAACTAACATAACTCAACCTAACATAACCTTCGCACTTCTATCGTTAGAAAACGTTTTACACGCTACTTTACATTGCTTTCTACAACATTACGACGGTTTCAAGCGCTTTCACATTAGATATCGCAGTTCCCAACTTGTAAAGGTGAAAAACACTGCATCTCACTAAGTGACATTGTTTATTGCGGTTTTACGACGGTTCATACCTTAACCTAACGAAACCTAACCTAACCTAACCCAACCTAACCTAACATAACCTAACCTAACCTAACCTAACCAAACCTAACCTAACGTAACCTAACCTAACCTAACCTAACCTAACCTAACCTAACCTAACCTAACGACGTTTGCAAGCGCTTTCACATTAGATATCGCAGTTCCCAACTTGTAATGTTGAAAAACACTACATCTCACTAAGTGACATTGTTTAATGCGGTTTTACGTCGGTTGATATCTCAACCTAACCTAACATTCGCACTTGTATCTAAATACGCTCAATTACACTGTTTCGTTCACAATTACGATATTTGCTTGACCTCACAGTTTCTCACCAACTTATTACAGTACAGAACGCTGTATCTCGCTAGATGACATCGTTCTTTAAGGTTTCGCGATACTTGCATGCGCTTTAACGAGAATATCACAATAAAGCAGTTTCGCACTTGTAACGGCACAAGACGCAGTATCTGGCTAGTTCATGCCATTTTGTGTGCTTTCCCAATATTTCACCTATCGCAGTTTCGTACTCGCAATAAAACAACACTATCTCGTTAGATGACATCGTTTTTGGTGGTTTCACGACGCTACCTAGCTCAAACTAACCGAACCTTCGCACTTCTATCGTTAGAAAACGTTTTATTCGCTACTTTACAATGTTTTCTACAAGATTACGAAGGTTTCATGCGCTTTCACATTAGATATCGCAGTTCCCGACTTGTAATGGTGGAAAACACAGCATCTCACTAAGTGACATTGTTTAATGCGGTTTTAGCGCGGTTCATATCTTAACCTAACCTAACCTTACCTAACCCAACCTAACCTAACCTAACCTAACCAAACCTTACCTAACATACCCTAACCTAATCTAACCTAACCAAACCTAACCTAACCTAACCTAACCTAACCTAACCTAACGACGTTTGCAAGCGCTTTCACATTAGATATCGCAGTTCCCGACTTGTAATGGTGAAAACACTGCATCTCACTAAGTGACATTGTTTAATGCGGTTTTACGACGGTTCATACCTTAACCTAACCTAACCTAACCTAACCTTACCTAACCTAACCTAACCTAACCCAACCCAACTTAACCTAACCTAACCTAACCTAACCTAAACTAACCTAACCCAACCTAACCTAACCTAACCTAACCTAACCCAACCTAACCCAACCCATCCCAACCTAACCTGACCTAAGCTAACCTAACCTAACCAAACCTAACCTAACCTAACTTAACCTAACCTAACGTAACCTAACCTAACCTATTCTAACGTAACCTAACCTTACCTGACCTAACCTAACCTAACGTAACCTAACCTAACCTAACATAACCTAACGTAACCTAACCTAACCTAACCTAACGTAACCTAACCTAACCTAACCCAACCTAACCCAACCCAACCCAACCCAACAACACCCAACCCAACCTAACCTAACCTAACCTAACCTAACCTTACCTAACCTAACCAAATTATCCTTACCTAACCTAACCTAACCTAACGTAACCTAACCTAACCTAACCTAACGTAACCTAACCTAACGTAACCTAACCTAACCTAACATAACCTAATCTAACCTAACCTAACCTAACCTAACCTAACCAAACCTAACCTAACCTAACCTAACCTAACCTAACCTAACCTAACGACGGTTGCAAGCGCTTTCACATTAAATATCGCAGTTCCCCACTTTTAATGGTGAAAAACACTGCATCTCAGTAATTGACCTTGTTTAATGCGGTTTTACGACGGTTCATATCTTAACCTAACCTAACATTCGCACTTGTATCTAAAAACGCTCTATTACACTGTTTTGTTCACAATTACGATATTTGCATAACCTCACAGTTTTTCACCAACTTATTGCAGTACAGAACGCTGTATCTCGCTAAATGACATTGTTCTTTAAGGTTTCACGATGCTTGCATGCGATTTAACGAGAATATCACAATATAGCAGTTTCGCACTTGTAACGGCAGAACACGCAGTATTTGGCTTGTTCATGCCGTTTTGTGTGCTTTCACAACATTTCACCTATCGCAGTGTAATACTCGCTATAAAACAACACTATCTCGTTAGATGACGTCGTTTTTGGTAGTTTCACGACGCTACCTAGCTTAACTAACCTAACCTAACCTAACCTTCGCACTTCTATCGTTAGAAAACGTTTTACTCGCCACTTTATAATGTTTTCTACAAGATTACGACGGTTTCATGCGCTTTCACATTAGATATCGTAGTTCCCGACTTGTAATGTTGAAAAACACTACATCTCACTAAGTGACATTGTTTAATGCGGTTTTACGACTGTTGATATGTCAACCTAACCTAACATTCGCACTTGTATCTAAAGACGCTCAATTACACTGTTTCGTTCACAATTACGATATTTGCTTGACCTCACAGTTTCTCACCAACTTATTACAGTACAGAACGCTGTATCTCACTAAATGACATCGTTCTTTAAGGTTTCACGATACTTGCATGCGCTTTACCGAGAATATCACAACATAGCAGTTTCGCACTTGTAACGGTAACACACGCAGTATTTGGCTTGTTCATGCCGTTTTGTGTGCTTTCACAACATTTTACCTATCGCAGTTTCGTACTCGCAATAAAACAACACTATCTCGTTAGATGACGTCGTTTTTGGTGGTTTCACGACGCTACCTAGCTTAAACTAACATAACTCAACCTAACATAACCTTCGCACTTATATCGTTAGAAAACGTTTTACTCGCTACTTTACATTGCTTTCTACAACATTACGACGGTTTCAAGCGCTTTCACGATAGATATCGCAGTTCCCAACTTGTAAAGGTGAAAAACACTGCATCTCACTAAGTGACATTGTTTATTGCGGTTTTACGACGGTTCATACCTTAACCTAACGTAACCTAACCTAACCTAACCCAACCTAACCTAACATAACCTAACCTAACCTAACCTAACCTAACGTAACCTCAGCTAACCTAACCTAACCTAACCTAACCTAACGACGTTTGCAAGCGCTTTCACATTAGATATCGCAGTTCCCGACTTGTAAGGGTGAAAACACTGCATCTCACTAAGTGACATTGTTTAATGCGGTTTTACGACGGTTCATACCTTAACCTAACCTAACCTAACCTAACCTAACCTTACCTAACCTAACCTAACCTAACCCAACCTAACTTAACCTAACCTAACCTAACCTAACCTAAACTAACCTAACCCAACCTAACCTAACCTAACCTAACCCAACCTAACCCAACCCATCCCAACCTAACCTAACCTAAGCTAACCTAACCTAACCTAACTTAACCTAACCTAACGTAACCTAACCTAACCTATTCTAACGTAACCTAACCTTACCGGACCTAACCTAACCTAACGTAACCTAACGTAACCTAACCTAACCTAACATAACCTAACGTAACCTAACCTAACCTAACCTAACGTAACCTAACCTAACCTAACCCAACCTAACCCAACCCAACCCAACCCAACACCCAACCCAACCTAACCTAACCTAACCTTACCTAACCTAACCAAATTATCCTTACCTAACCTAACCTAACCTAACGTAACCTAACCTAACCTAACCTAACGTAACCTAACCTAACCTAACCTAACCTAACCTAACCCAACATAACCTAACCTAACCTAACCTAACCCAACTACACCCAACCTAACCTAATCTAACCTAACCTAACCTAACCTAACCTAACCTAACCAAACCTAACCTAACCTAACCTAACCTAACCTAACCTAACCTACGACGGTTGCAAGCGCTTTCACATTAGATATCGCAGTTCCCAACTTGTAATGGTGAAAAACACTGCATCTCACTAAGTGACATTGTTTAATGCGGTTTTACGACGGTTGATATCTCAACCTAACCTAACATTCGCACTTGTATCTAAATACGCTCAATTACACTGTTTCGTTCACAATTACGATATTTGCTTGACCTCACAGTTTCTCACCAACTTATTACAGTACAGAACGCTGTATCTCGCTAGATGACATCGTTCTTTAAGGTTTCACGATACTTGCATGCGCTTTAACGAGAATATCACAATAAAGCAGTTTCGCACTTGTAACGGCACAAGACGCAGTATCTGGCTAGTTCATGCCATTTTGTGTGCTTTCCCAATATTTCACCTATCGCTGTTTCGTACTCGCAATAAAACAACACTATCTCGTTAGATGACATCGTTTTTGGTGGTTTCACGACGCTACCTAGCTCAAACTAACCGAACCTTCGCACTTCTATCGTTAGAAAACGTTTTATTCGCTACTTTACAATGTTTTCTACAAGATTACGACGGTTTCATGCGCTTTCACATTAGATATCGCAGTTCCCGACTTGTAATGGTGGAAAACACAGCATCTCACTAAGTGACATTGTTTAATGCGGTTTTAGCGCGGTTCATATCTTAACCTAACCTAACCTTACCTAACCCAACCTAACCTAACCTAACCTAACCAAACCTTACCTAACATACCCTAACCTAACCTAACCTAACCTAACCAAACCTAACCTAACCTAACCTAACCTAACCTAACCTAACCTAACCTAACGACGTTTGCAAGCGCTTTCACATCAGATATCGCAGTTCCCGACTTGTAATGGTGAAAACACTGCATCTCACTAAGTGACATTGTTTAATGCGGTTTTACGACGGTTCATACCTTAACCTAACCTAACCTAACCTAACCTAACCTAACCTTACCTAACCTAACCTAACCTAACCCAACCCAACTTAACCTAACCTAACCTAACCTAACCTAAACTAACCTAACCCAACCTAACCTAACCTAACCTAACCCAACCTAACCCAACCCATCCCAACCTAACCTAACCTAAGCTAACCTAACCTAACCTAACCAAACCTAACCTAACCTAACTTAACCTAACCTAACGTAACCTAACCTAACCTATTCTAACGTAACCTAACCTTACCTGACCTAACCTAACCTAACGTAACCTAACGTAACCTAACCTAACCTAACATAACCTAACGTAACCTAACCTAACCTAACCTAACGTAACCTAACCTAACCTAACCCAACCTAACCCAACCCAACCCAACCCAACACCCAACCCAACCTAACCTAACCTAACCTAACCTTACCTAACCTAACCAAATTATCCTTACCTAACCTAACCTAACCTAACGTAACCTAACCTAGCCTAACCTAACCTAACCTAACCTAACCTAACCCAACCTAACCTAACCTAACCTAACCTAACCCAACCTAACCTAACATAACCTAACCTAACCTAACCTAACCAAACCTAACCTAACGTAACCTAACCTAACCTAACCTAACCTAACGACGTTTGCAAGCGCTTTCACATTAGATATCGCAGTTCCCAACTTGTAATGGTGAAAAACACTGCATCTCACTAAGTGACATTGTTTAATGCGGTTTCACGACGGTTCATATCTTAACCTAACCTAACATTCGTACTTGTATTGAAAAACGCTCTATTACACTGTTTCGTTCACAATTACGATATTTGCATAACCTCACAGTTTTTCACCAACTTATTGCAGTACAGAACGCTGTATCTCGCTAAATGACATCGTTCTTTAAGGTTTCACGATGCTTGCATGCGCGTTAACGAGAATATCACAATATAGCAGTTTCGCACTTGTAACGGTAGAACACGCAGTATTTGGCTTGTTCATGCCGTTTTGTGTGCATTCACAACATTTCACCTATCGCAGTTTAATACTCGCAATAAAACAACATTATCTCGTTAGATGACGTCGTTTTTGGTAGTTTCACGACGCTACCTAGCTTAAACTAACCTAACCTAACCTAACCTTCGCACTTCTATCGTTAGAAAACGTTTACTCGCAACTTTGCAATGTTTTCTACAAGATTACGACGGTTTCATGCGCTTTCACATTAGATATCGTAGTTCCCGACTTGTAATGTTGAAAAACACTACATCTCACTAAGTGACATTGTTTAATGCGGTTTTACGATGGTTGATATGTCAACCTAACCTAACATTCGCACTTGTATCTAAAGACACTCAATTACACTGTTTCATTCACAATTACGATAATTGCTTGACCTCACAGTTTCTCACCAACATATTACAGTACAGAACGCTGTATCTCGCTAAATGACATCGTTCTTTAAGGTTTCACGATACTTGCATGCGCTTTACCGAGAATGTCACAACATAGCAGTCGCACTTGTAACGGTACAACACGCAGTATTTGGCTTGTTCATGCCGTTTTGTGTGCTTTCACAACATTTTACCTATCGCAGTTTCGTACTCGCAATAAAACAACACTATCTCGTTAGATGATGTCGTTTTTGGTGGTTTCACGACGCTACCTAGCTTAAACTAACATAACTCAACCTAACATAACCTTCGCACTTATATCGTTAGAAAACGTTTTACTCGCTACTTTACATTGCTTTCTACAACATTACGACGGTTTCAAGCGCGTTCACATTAGATATCGCAGTTCCCAACTTGTAAAGGTGAAAAACACAGCATCTCACTAAGTGACATTGTTTATTGCGGTTTTACGACGGTTCATACCTTAACCTAACGTAACCTAACCTAACCTAACCCAACCTAACCTAACATAACCTAACCTAACCTAACCTAACCAAACCTAACCTAACGTAACCTAACCTAACCTAACCTAACCTAACGACGTTTGCAAGCGCTTTCACATTAGATATCGCAGTTCCCAACTTGTAATGGTGAAAAACACTGCATCTCACTAAGTGACATTGTTTAATGCGGTTTCACGACGGTTCATATCTTAACCTAACCTAACATTCGTACTTGTATTGAAAAACGCTCTATTACACTGTTTCGTTCACAATTACGATATTTGCATACCCTCACAGTTTTTCACCAACTTATTGCAGTACAGAACGCTGTATCTCGCTAAATGACATTGTTCTTTAAGGTTTCACGATGCTTGCATGCGCTTTAACGAGAATATCACAATATAGCAGTTTCGCACTTGTAACGGTAGAACACGCAGTATTTGGCTTGTTCATGCCGTTTTGTGTGCATTCACAACATTTCACCTATCGCAGTTTAATGCAATAAAACAACATTATCTCGTTAGATGACGTCGTTTTTGGTAGTTTCACGACGCTACCTAGCTTAAACTAACCTAACCTAACCTAACCTTCGCACTTCTATCGTTAGAAAACGTTTTACTCGCAGTTTTACAATGTTTTCTACAAGATTACGACGGTTTCATGCGCTTTCACATTAGATATCGTAGTTCCTGACTTGTAATGTTGAAAAACACTACATCTCACTTAGTGACATTGTTTAATGCGGTATTACGACGGTTGATATCTCAACCTAACTTAACATTCGCACTTGTATCTAAATACGCTCAATTACACTGTTTCGTTCA
This sequence comes from Rhipicephalus microplus, assembly GCF_043290135.1. Classification (NCBI taxonomy): domain Eukaryota; kingdom Metazoa; phylum Arthropoda; class Arachnida; order Ixodida; family Ixodidae; genus Rhipicephalus; species Rhipicephalus microplus. Next base: position 873,072 of record NW_027464678.1, read on the forward strand.
CAATTACGATATTTGCTTGACCTCACAGTTTCTCACCAACTTATTACAGTACAGAACGTTGTATCTCGCTAGATGACATCGTTCTTTAAGGTTTCACGATACTTGCATGCGCTTTAACGAGAATATCACAATAAAGACGTTTCGCACTTGTAACGGCACAAGACGCAGTATCTGGCTAGTTCATGCCATTTTGTGTGCTTTCCCAATATTTCACCTATCGCTGTTTCGTACTCGCAATAAAACAACACTATCTCGTTAGATGACATCGTTTTTGGTGGTTTCACGACGCTACCTAGCTCAAACTAACCGGACCTTCGCACTTCTATCGTTAGAAAACGTTTTATTCGCTACTTTACAATGTTTTCTACAAGATTACGACGGTTTCATGCGCTTTCACATTAGATATCGCAGTTCCCGACTTGTAATGGTGGAAAACACAGCATCTCACTAAGTGACATTGTTTAATGCGGTTTTAGCGCGGTTCATATCTTAACCTAACCTAACCTTACCCAACCTAACCTAACCTAACCTAACCAAACCTTACCTAACATACCCTAACCTAACCTAACCTAACCTAACCAAACCTAACCTAACCTAACCTAACCTAACCTAACCTAACGACGTTTGCAAGCGCTTTCACATTAGATATCGCAGTTCCCGACTTGTAATGGTGAAAACACTGCATCTCACTAAGTGACATTGTTTAATGCGGTTTTACGACGGTTCATACCTTAACCTAACCTAACCTAACCTAACCTAACCTTACCTAACCTAACCTAACCTAACCCAACCCAACTTAACCTAACCTAACCTAACCTAACCTAAACTAACCTAACCCAACCTAACCTAACCTAACCTAACCTAACCCAACCTAACCCAACCCATCCCAACCTAACCTAACCTAAGCTAACCTAACCTAACCTAACCTAACCAAACCTAACCTAACCTAACTTAACCTAACCTAACGTAACCTAACCTAACCTATTCTAACGTAACCTAACCTTACCTGACCTAACCTAACCTAACGTTACCTAACGTAACCTAACCTAACCTAACATAACCTAACGTAACCTAACCTAACCTAACCTAACGTAACCTAACCTAACCTAACCCAACCTAACCCAACCCAACCCAACCCAACACCCAACCCAACCTAACCTAACCTAACCTAACCTTACCTAACCTAACCAAATTATCCTTACCTAACCTAACCTAACCTAACGTAACCTAACCTAACCTAACCTAACGTAACCTAACCTAACCTAACCCAACCTAACCTAACCTAACCTAACCTAACCCAACTCAACCCAACCTAACCTAATCGAACCTAACCTAACCTAACCTAACCTAACCAAACCTAACCTAACCTAACCTAACCTAACCTAACCAAACCTAACGACGGTTGCAAGCGCTTTCACAATATCGCAGTTCCCCACTTTTAATGGTGAAAAACACTGCATCTCAGTAATTGACATTGTTTAATGCGGTTTTACGACGGTTCATATCTTAACCTAACCTAACATTCGTACTTGTATCTAAAAACGCTCTATTACACTGTTTTGTTCACAATTACGATATTTGCATAACCTCACAGTTTTTCACCAACTTATTGCAGTACAGAACGCTGTATCTCGCTAAATGACATTGTTCATTAAGGTTTCACGATGCTTGCATGCGATTTAACGAGAATATCACAATATAGCAGTTTCGCACTTGTAACGGTAGAACACGCAGTATTTGGCTTGTTCATGCCGTTTTGTGTGCTTTCACAACATTTCACCTATCGCAGTTTAATACTCGCTATAAAACAACACTATCTCGTTAGATGACGTCGTTTTTGGTAGTTTCACGACGCTACCTAGCTTAACTAACCTAACCTAACCTAACCTTCGCACTTCTATCGTTAGAGAACGTTTTACTCGCCACTTTATAATGTTTTCTACAAGATTACGACGGTTTCATGCCCTTTCACATTAGATATCGTAGTTCCCGACTTGTAATGTTGAAAAACACTACATCTCACTAAGTGACATTGTTTAATGCGGTTTTACGACGGTTGATATGTCAACCTAACCTAACATTCGCACTTGTATCTAAAGACGCTCAATTACACTGTTTCGTTCACAATTACGATATTTGCTTGAACTCACAGTTTCTCACCAACTTATTACAGTACAGAACGCTGTATCTCGCTAAATGACATCGTTCTTTAAGGTTTCACGATACTTGCATGCGCTTTACCGAGAATGTCACAACATAGCACTTTCGCACTTGTAACGGTACAACACGTAGTATAGTGCTTGTTCATGCCGTTTTGTGTGCTTTCACAACATTTTACCTATCGCAGTTTCGTACTCGCAATAAAACAACACTATCTCGTTAGATGACGTCGTTTTTGGTGGTTTCACGACGCTACCTAGCTTAAACTAACATAACTCAACCTAACATAACCTTCGCACTTATATCGTTAGAAAACGTTTTACTCGCTACTTTACATTGCTTTCTACAACATTACGACGGTTTCAAGCGCTTTCACATTAGATATCGCAGTTCCCAACTTGTAAAGGTGAAAAACACTGCATCTCACTAAGTGACATTGTTTATTGCGGTTTTACGACGGTTCATACCTTAACCTAACGTAACCTAACCTAACCTAACCCAACCTAACCTAACATAACCTAACCTAACCTAACCTAACCTAACCAAACCTAACCTAACCTAACGTAACCTAACCTAACCTAACCTAACCTAACGACGTTTGCAAGCGCTTTCACATTAGATATCGCACTTCCCAACTTGTAATGGTGAAAAACACTGCATCTCACTAAGTGACATTGTTTAATGCGGTTTCACGACGGTTCATATCTTAACCTAACCTAACATTCGCACTTGTATCTAAAGACGCTCAATTACACTGTTTCGTTCACAATTACGATATTTGCTTGACCTCACAGTTTCTCACCAACTTATTACAGTACAGAACGCTGTATCTCGCTAAATGACATCGTTCTTTAAGGTTTCACGATACTTGCATGCGCTTTACCGAGAATGTCAACACATAGCAGTTTCGCACTTGTAACGGTACAACACGCAGTATTTGGCTTGTTCATGCCGTTTTGAGTGCTTTCACAACATTTTACCTGTCGCAGTTTCGTACTCGCATTAAAACAACACTATCTCGTTAGATGACGTCGTTTTTGGTGGTTTCACGACGCTACCTAGCTTAAACTAACATAACTCAAACTAACCGAACCTTCGCACTTCTATCGTTAGAAAACGTTTTATTCGCTACTTTACAATGTTTTCTACAAGATTACGACGGTTTCATGCGCTTTCACATTAGATATCGCAGTTCCCGACTTGTAATGGTGAAAAACACAGCATCTCACTAAGTGACATTGTTTAACGCGGTTTTAGCGCGGTTCATATCTTAACCTAACCTAACCTTACCTAAACCAACCTAACCTAACCTAACCTAACCAAACCTTACCTAACATACCCTAACCTAACCTAACCTAACCAAACCTAACCTAACCTAACCTAACGTAACCTAACCTAACCTAACCTAACCTAACCTAACCTAACCTAACCTAACGACGTTTGCAAGCGCTTTCACATTAGATATCGCAGTTCCCGACTTGTAATGGTGAAAAACACTGCATCTCACTAAGTGACATTGATTAATGCGGTTTTACGACGGTTCATATCTTAACCTAACCTAACATTCGCACTTGTATTAAAAAACGCTCTATTACACTGTTTCGTTCACAATTAGGATATTTGCATAACCTCACAGTTTTTCACCAACTTATTGCAGTACAGAACGCTGTATCTCGCTAAATGACATTGTTCTTTAAGGTTTCACGATGCTTGCATGCGCTTTAACGAGAATATCACAATATAGCAGTTTCGCACTTGTAACGGTAGAACACGCAGTATTTGGCTTGTTCATGCCGTTTTGTGTGCTTTCACAACATTTCACCTATCGAAGTTTAATACTCGCAATAAAACAACACTATCTCGTTAGATGACGTCGTTTTTGGTAGTTTCACGACGCTACCTAGCTTAAACTAACCTAACCTAACCTAACCTTCGCACTTCTAACGTTAGAAAACGTTTTACTCGCCACTTTACAATGTTTTCTACAAGATTACGACGGTTTCATGCGCTTTCACATTAGATATCGTAGTTCCCGACTTGTAATGTTGAAAAACACTACATCTCACTAAGTGACATTGTTTAATGCGGTTTTACGACGGTTGATATGTCAACCTAACCTAACATTCGCACTTGTATCTAAAGACGCTCAATTACACTGTTTCGTTCACAATTACGATATTTGCTTGACCTCACAGTTTCTCACCAACTTATTACAGTACAGAACGCTGTAACTCGCTAAATGACATCGTTCTTTAAGGTTTCACGATACTTGCATGCGCTTTACCGAGAATGTCACAACATAGCAGTTTCGCACTTGTAACGGTACAACACGCAGTATTTGGCTTGTTCATGCCGTTTTGTGTGCTTTCACAACATTTTACCTATCGCAGTTTCGTACTCGCAATAAAACAACACTATCTCGTTAGATGACGTCGTTTTTGGTGGTTTCACGACGCTACCTAGCTTAAACTAACATAACTCAACCTAACATAACCTTCGCACTTCTATCGTTAGAAAACGTTTTACACGCTACTTTACATTGCTTTCTACAACATTACGACGGTTTCAAGCGCTTTCACATTAGATATCGCAGTTCCCAACTTGTAAAGGTGAAAAACACTGCATCTCACTAAGTGACATTGTTTATTGCGGTTTTACGACGGTTCATACCTTAACCTAACGAAACCTAACCTAACCTAACCCAACCTAACCTAACATAACCTAACCTAACCTAACCTAACCAAACCTAACCTAACGTAACCTAACCTAACCTAACCTAACCTAACCTAACCTAACCTAACGACGTTTGCAAGCGCTTTCACATTAGATATCGCAGTTCCCAACTTGTAATGTTGAAAAACACTACATCTCACTAAGTGACATTGTTTAATGCGGTTTTACGTCGGTTGATATCTCAACCTAACCTAACATTCGCACTTGTATCTAAATACGCTCAATTACACTGTTTCGTTCACAATTACGATATTTGCTTGACCTCACAGTTTCTCACCAACTTATTACAGTACAGAACGCTGTATCTCGCTAGATGACATCGTTCTTTAAGGTTTCGCGATACTTGCATGCGCTTTAACGAGAATATCACAATAAAGCAGTTTCGCACTTGTAACGGCACAAGACGCAGTATCTGGCTAGTTCATGCCATTTTGTGTGCTTTCCCAATATTTCACCTATCGCAGTTTCGTACTCGCAATAAAACAACACTATCTCGTTAGATGACATCGTTTTTGGTGGTTTCACGACGCTACCTAGCTCAAACTAACCGAACCTTCGCACTTCTATCGTTAGAAAACGTTTTATTCGCTACTTTACAATGTTTTCTACAAGATTACGAAGGTTTCATGCGCTTTCACATTAGATATCGCAGTTCCCGACTTGTAATGGTGGAAAACACAGCATCTCACTAAGTGACATTGTTTAATGCGGTTTTAGCGCGGTTCATATCTTAACCTAACCTAACCTTACCTAACCCAACCTAACCTAACCTAACCTAACCAAACCTTACCTAACATACCCTAACCTAATCTAACCTAACCAAACCTAACCTAACCTAACCTAACCTAACCTAACCTAACGACGTTTGCAAGCGCTTTCACATTAGATATCGCAGTTCCCGACTTGTAATGGTGAAAACACTGCATCTCACTAAGTGACATTGTTTAATGCGGTTTTACGACGGTTCATACCTTAACCTAACCTAACCTAACCTAACCTTACCTAACCTAACCTAACCTAACCCAACCCAACTTAACCTAACCTAACCTAACCTAACCTAAACTAACCTAACCCAACCTAACCTAACCTAACCTAACCTAACCCAACCTAACCCAACCCATCCCAACCTAACCTGACCTAAGCTAACCTAACCTAACCAAACCTAACCTAACCTAACTTAACCTAACCTAACGTAACCTAACCTAACCTATTCTAACGTAACCTAACCTTACCTGACCTAACCTAACCTAACGTAACCTAACCTAACCTAACATAACCTAACGTAACCTAACCTAACCTAACCTAACGTAACCTAACCTAATTTAACCCAACCTAACCCAACCCAACCCAACCCAACAACACCCAACCCAACCTAACCTAACCTAACCTAACCTAACCTTACCTAACCTAACCAAATTATCCTTACCTAACCTAACCTAACCTAACGTAACCTAACCTAACCTAACCTAACGTAACCTAACCTAACGTAACCTAACCTAACCTAACATAACCTAATCTAACCTAACCTAACCTAACCTAACCTAACCAAACCTAACCTAACCTAACCTAACCTAACCTAACCTAACGACGGTTGCAAGCGCTTTCACATTAAATATCGCAGTTCCCCACTTTTAATGGTGAAAAACACTGCATCTCAGTAATTGACCTTGTTTAATGCGGTTTTACGACGGTTCATATCTTAACCTAACCTAACATTCGCACTTGTATCTAAAAACGCTCTATTACACTGTTTTGTTCACAATTACGATATTTGCATAACCTCACAGTTTTTCACCAACTTATTGCAGTACAGAACGCTGTATCTCGCTAAATGACATTGTTCTTTAAGGTTTCACGATGCTTGCATGCGATTTAACGAGAATATCACAATATAGCAGTTTCGCACTTGTAACGGCAGAACACGCAGTATTTGGCTTGTTCATGCCGTTTTGTGTGCTTTCACAACATTTCACCTATCGCAGTGTAATACTCGCTATAAAACAACACTATCTCGTTAGATGACGTCGTTTTTGGTAGTTTCACGACGCTACCTAGCTTAACTAACCTAACCTAACCTAACCTTCGCACTTCTATCGTTAGAAAACGTTTTACTCGCCACTTTATAATGTTTTCTACAAGATTACGACGGTTTCATGCGCTTTCACATTAGATATCGTAGTTCCCGACTTGTAATGTTGAAAAACACTACATCTCACTAAGTGACATTGTTTAATGCGGTTTTACGACTGTTGATATGTCAACCTAACCTAACATTCGCACTTGTATCTAAAGACGCTCAATTACACTGTTTCGTTCACAATTACGATATTTGCTTGACCTCACAGTTTCTCACCAACTTATTACAGTACAGAACGCTGTATCTCACTAAATGACATCGTTCTTTAAGGTTTCACGATACTTGCATGCGCTTTACCGAGAATATCACAACATAGCAGTTTCGCACTTGTAACGGTAACACACGCAGTATTTGGCTTGTTCATGCCGTTTTGTGTGCTTTCACAACATTTTACCTATCGCAGTTTCGTACTCGCAATAAAACAACACTATCTCGTTAGATGACGTCGTTTTTGGTGGTTTCACGACGCTACCTAGCTTAAACTAACATAACTCAACCTAACATAACCTTCGCACTTATATCGTTAGAAAACGTTTTACTCGCTACTTTACATTGCTTTCTACAACATTACGACGGTTTCAAGCGCTTTCACGATAGATATCGCAGTTCCCAACTTGTAAAGGTGAAAAACACTGCATCTCACTAAGTGACATTGTTTATTGCGGTTTTACGACGGTTCATACCTTAACCTAACGTAACCTAACCTAACCTAACCCAACCTAACCTAACATAACCTAACCTAACCTAACCTAACCTAACGTAACCTCAGCTAACCTAACCTAACCTAACCTAACCTAACGACGTTTGCAAGCGCTTTCACATTAGATATCGCAGTTCCCGACTTGTAAGGGTGAAAACACTGCATCTCACTAAGTGACATTGTTTAATGCGGTTTTACGACGGTTCATACCTTAACCTAACCTAACCTAACCTAACCTAACCTTACCTAACCTAACCTAACCTAACCCAACCTAACTTAACCTAACCTAACCTAACCTAACCTAAACTAACCTAACCCAACCTAACCTAACCTAACCTAACCCAACCTAACCCAACCCATCCCAACCTAACCTAACCTAAGCTAACCTAACCTAACCTAACTTAACCTAACCTAACGTAACCTAACCTAACCTATTCTAACGTAACCTAACCTTACCGGACCTAACCTAACCTAACGTAACCTAACGTAACCTAACCTAACCTAACATAACCTAACGTAACCTAACCTAACCTAACCTAACGTAACCTAACCTAACCTAACCCAACCTAACCCAACCCAACCCAACCCAACACCCAACCCAACCTAACCTAACCTAACCTTACCTAACCTAACCAAATTATCCTTACCTAACCTAACCTAACCTAACGTAACCTAACCTAACCTAACCTAACGTAACCTAACCTAACCTAACCTAACCTAACCCAACATAACCTAACCTAACCTAACCTAACCCAACTACACCCAACCTAACCTAATCTAACCTAACCTAACCTAACCTAACCTAACCTAACCAAACCTAACCTAACCTAACCTAACCTAACCTACGACGGTTGCAAGCGCTTTCACATTAGATATCGCAGTTCCCAACTTGTAATGGTGAAAAACACTGCATCTCACTAAGTGACATTGTTTAATGCGGTTTTACGACGGTTGATATCTCAACCTAACCTAACATTCGCACTTGTATCTAAATACGCTCAATTACACTGTTTCGTTCACAATTACGATATTTGCTTGACCTCACAGTTTCTCACCAACTTATTACAGTACAGAACGCTGTATCTCGCTAGATGACATCGTTCTTTAAGGTTTCACGATACTTGCATGCGCTTTAACGAGAATATCACAATAAAGCAGTTTCGCACTTGTAACGGCACAAGACGCAGTATCTGGCTAGTTCATGCCATTTTGTGTGCTTTCCCAATATTTCACCTATCGCTGTTTCGTACTCGCAATAAAACAACACTATCTCGTTAGATGACATCGTTTTTGGTGGTTTCACGACGCTACCTAGCTCAAACTAACCGAACCTTCGCACTTCTATCGTTAGAAAACGTTTTATTCGCTACTTTACAATGTTTTCTACAAGATTACGACGGTTTCATGCGCTTTCACATTAGATATCGCAGTTCCCGACTTGTAATGGTGGAAAACACAGCATCTCACTAAGTGACATTGTTTAATGCGGTTTTAGCGCGGTTCATATCTTAACCTAACCTAACCTTACCTAACCCAACCTAACCTAACCTAACCTAACCAAACCTTACCTAACATACCCTAACCTAACCTAACCTAACCTAACCAAACCTAACCTAACCTAACCTAACCTAACCTAACCTAACGACGTTTGCAAGCGCTTTCACATCAGATATCGCAGTTCCCGACTTGTAATGGTGAAAACACTGCATCTCACTAAGTGACATTGTTTAATGCGGTTTTACGACGGTTCATACCTTAACCTAACCTAACCTAACCTAACCTAACCTAACCTTACCTAACCTAACCTAACCTAACCCAACCCAACTTAACCTAACCTAACCTAACCTAACCTAAACTAACCTAACCCAACCTAACCTAACCTAACCTAACCCAACCTAACCCAACCCATCCCAACCTAACCTAACCTAAGCTAACCTAACCTAACCTAACCAAACCTAACCTAACCTAACTTAACCTAACCTAACGTAACCTAACCTAACCTATTCTAACGTAACCTAACCTTACCTGACCTAACCTAACCTAACGTTACCTAACGTAACCTAACCTAACCTAACATAACCTAACGTAACCTAACCTAACCTAACCTAACGTAACCTAACCTAACCTAACCCAACCTAACCCAACCCAACCCAACCCAACACCCAACCCAACCTAACCTAACCTAACCTAACCTTACCTAACCTAACCAAATTATCCTTACCTAACCTAACCTAACCTAACGTAACCTAACCTAACCTAACCTAACGTAACCTAACCTAACCTAACCCAACCTAACCTAACCTAACCTAACCTAACCCAACTCAACCCAACCTAACCTAATCGAACCTAACCTAACCTAACCTAACCTAACCAAACCTAACCTAACCTAACCTAACCTAACCTAACCTAACCTAACCTAACGACGGTTGCAAGCGCTTTCACAATATCGCAGTTCCCCACTTTTAATGGTGAAAAACACTGCATCTCAGTAATTGACATTGTTTAATGCGGTTTTACGACGGTTCATATCTTAACCTAACCTAACATTCGTACTTGTATCTAAAAACGCTCTATTACACTGTTTTGTTCACAATTACGATATTTGCATAACCTCACAGTTTTTCACCAACTTATTGCAGTACAGAACGCTGTATCTCGCTAAATGACATTGTTCATTAAGGTTTCACGATGCTTGCATGCGATTTAACGAGAATATCACAATATAGCAGTTTCGCACTTGTAACGGTAGAACACGCAGTATTTGGCTTGTTCATGCCGTTTTGTGTGCTTTCACAACATTTCACCTATCGCAGTTTAATACTCGCTATAAAACAACACTATCTCGTTAGATGACGTCGTTTTTGGTAGTTTCACGACGCTACCTAGCTTAACTAACCTAACCTAACCTAACCTAACCTTCGCACTTCTATCGTTAGATAACGTTTTACTCGCCACTTTATAATGTTTTCTACAAGATTACGACGGTTTCATGCCCTTTCACATTAGATATCGTAGTTCCCGACTTGTAATGTTGAAAAACACTACATCTCACTAAGTGACATTGTTTAATGCGGTTTTACGACGGTTGATATGTCAACCTAACCTAACATTCGCACTTGTATCTAAAGACGCTCAATTACACTGTTTCGTTCACAATTACGATATTTGCTTGAACTCACAGTTTCTCACCAACTTATTACAGTACAGAACGCTGTATCTCGCTAAATGACATCGTTCTTTAAGGTTTCACGATACTTGCATGCGCTTTACCGAGAATGTCACAACATAGCACTTTCGCACTTGTAACGGTACAACACGTAGTATAGTGCTTGTTCATGCCGTTTTGTGTGCTTTCACAACATTTTACCTATCGCAGTTTCGTACTCGCAATAAAACAACACTATCTCGTTAGATGACGTCGTTTTTGGTGGTTTCACGACGCTACCTAGCTTAAACTAACATAACTCAACCTAACATAACCTTCGCACTTATATCGTTAGAAAACGTTTTACTCGCTACTTTACATTGCTTTCTACAACATTACGACGGTTTCAAGCGCTTTCACATTAGATATCGCAGTTCCCAACTTGTAAAGGTGAAAAACACTGCATCTCACTAAGTGACATTGTTTATTGCGGTTTTACGACGGTTCATACCTTAACCTAACGTAACCTAACCTAACCTAACCCAACCTAACCTAACATAACCTAACCTAACCTAACCTAACCTAACCAAACCTAACCTAACCTAACGTAACCTAACCTAACCTAACCTAACCTAACGACGTTTGCAAGCGCTTTCACATTAGATATCGCACTTCCCAACTTGTAATGGTGAAAAACACTGCATCTCACTAAGTGACATTGTTTAATGCGGTTTCACGACGGTTCATATCTTAACCTAACCTAACATTCGCACTTGTATCTAAAGACGCTCAATTACACTGTTTCGTTCACAATTACGATATTTGCTTGACCTCACAGTTTCTCACCAACTTATTACAGTACAGAACGCTGTATCTCGCTAAATGACATCGTTCTTTAAGGTTTCACGATACTTGCATGCGCTTTACCGAGAATGTAAACACATAGCAGTTTCGCACTTGTAACGGTACAACACGCAGTATTTGGCTTGTTCATGCCGTTTTGAGTGCTTTCACAACATTTTACCTGTCGCAGTTTCGTACTCGCATTAAAACAACACTATCTCGTTAGATGACGTCGTTTTTGGTGGTTTCACGACGCTACCTAGCTTAAACTAACATAACTCAAACTAACCGAACCTTCGCACTTCTATCGTTAGAAAACGTTTTATTCGCTACTTTACAATGTTTTCTACAAGATTACGACGGTTTCATGCGCTTTCACATTAGATATC